>NC_056741.1:578314655-578324655 GCF_019279795.1 Protopterus annectens | reverse complement strand
AAAAAGTAAAAATTACTAATGAGCTCAGTAATGTATTTCAGTTGGCTGTTTATAGACATATGTATTTTCTTCCCTGACAAGCCACATCAAACCATTCATCAGGGATCATGTAATGCTCTATCTTTCAAAGACAGTATGCCTCCTCACCCTTACCCAAAACATAACCAGCTTTTGTGTATAGCCCGAGTTTTTTGTGGGAAAAAATGAAAGAATTAATGCTGATAGTAATATATTTCAGTTGGGTGTTCATAGACACATTACTCTCACAGAAAAGCAGAATTAAAAAAAATAACCACCTTCTCTCTATAGCTCTGAGATATGATTGTGAGGAAAGTGAAAATCTCATTTGAGGAAAGTGAAAAAATTAATGACCACAGTATTGTACTTCATTGGTTGCTCATAAACACATATACTGACATCAAATCATTCAAAGCTGACCCTGTAAATGCCCTGTGTTTTCACAGACAGCATGTCTCCTTATCCCTACCCACAAAAGATAGCTACTTTCTTTATGTATGTCAAAGATGTAATTGTGAGAAAACTGAAAAAAAATAACCTCAATAATCTATTTTAGCACATTGCTCATAGACACATATATTCGCGCCTGACAAGTCATATCAATTTATGAAACTATTATCCTTTGCTTTTAGAAACATCCTGATTCACTATCTCTGGGCTTCTGCATAAACCATTGATATTAGATTATGAGGAAAATTAAGGAACATAGCCACAATAATGTCATAGTAATTTATTTTAACATATTGCTGTCACAGGTCTATATACATAGTTCAGTCACAAGCTATCATAGAATAATACAATTGTTCTTTAATTTCATCTACATACTGCCTCTCAAACAAATAGTGCAGTCCCCAAAAAGAAGCAGAAGTAATAGCCACATTATTGTATTTCAACTTGCTGCTAAACACAATTACCAACCCAACCCAAGTAATAAAAAATGAATGAAATGTTGCTATGGGCAGTGCAGACAGCTGCCACTGCTCTCAGATATTCTGCATTGTGGAAGAAATAGTTCAGGGAATGTCTCCTAGAGAGACACTGCACTGAACACTTGAAAGGCAAGTGATATTCAGGACTCCAAACTGTTCCCACGCTGTACTGTTCTTGCCTTCCACTTTCAGTAATCCAACCAGTGCTGCTTAGCTCCTGCTACCACTGCTGTCTTAGATAATAATAATACCATCTCCTTATTCTTTGGTCATCATGTCTCCCAACAGTTTAGAAATCCTGTTGTCTGGCTCAGCTTATTTCCATAAGCACCTTCTCTAGGTCCAAGAAGATCTAAATCCCCCTTCACCCATTTCTTTTCAAACCCATTATTGAATATAAACATGTCACTTGTGTTTACAGGCCTTAGAACATCCTACTGGATAATATCAATTGCCTTAAGAGCCTCATTTATCCAGACAGACTAATTAACAGCCCTCTTTCCCTCTCTACTCAGTCTCTTATAGACTCTTCTGTGGTGATCTGTGTCTTGCCTTTCAAGTCATGAATAGCACAACACTCCTTAACTTCCTTATTGTTCACAGATCAACTGGTTTGTAAAGCTTCCAGATAAAAGATCTAAACCTTTGTAAGTAGATTAAATAAGGCAGACTTTAGTGATAGATTAATATTCCACTGTATCCCTCACCTTTGTAATAAATTTCCACTACATGTCAAGTAGAGTAGCACCCATGCCACCTAACTTAGATACAAGATGGGCAGCCACAAATTCTTCCCAGTCTATCTTGTGTTGCCCTCCTCAAGGCTGGAGGGAACTTTTGTATATGGTTTATTGGCAAGACTTGTAATGGCCTGTAGAGTGATTGCCTAGTATCTAACTATAAAACCTCTGAACCTAAATAGGATTATCCTGGAAAAATCTTCAATCGCATTCAGATTCAGATAAGTTACAATTCCTTTTTAGTTTCTTCAGAAATTTCAGGTCACAGGATTCTTGACAGTCTATCTGCATTACATTGACACCTAAAAATGTATTCTATTTGATAGTCATGTGATGATAATATTATAGCCCATCTCTAGATTCTTAATGTAGTTATTGCAGGTAAACATAAACTCGTACGCTTACAAAACAATGATAGATAGTAATGGCTTGTGGTGAATAACCAACTTGAATTCTGTACCCCAGAGATATTGACTGCATTTTTTTGTACTCCAAAAATCAAAGAAAATACTTCTTTTACAGTCTGGTAATACTTTATCTCAACAAGAGAAAGAGTTTGTGATGCATACACAACTGTTTTTCCACCGATTGAAGGTATGACATTTTTAACACACTAAACATTTGTCACAAAGGTAGAGGCGTCACAAACAAGTGCCACTGGCAATTTTTGATCACAATGTACCAACAGTTTTTTACATCCTTTTTCACACCACTGCCTGACAACCATCAGTCCTCATATGATTCAGAGGAAGTTGTCATCCAGGCCACCATTATTTATTTATTTATTTATTTATTTATTTATTTATTTATTTTTACTAAAAACTAACTGCCAGTTCTGCATGGCAGCCAATAGGTTTATTACATGATACTGGCCTCCTACACACCTGCACTGTTACACATGTCTAACTATGGTTACAGTGTACACTGCTTGGTGGACACATCTCATTATAGCCGAAATGCTGCTGGTCTACTAGCTACTTAGCTACCATCCTCCCACTCTTCAGGATGGGTGAGCTGCCATTTTGTATTCAGTCCTCTTCTTCATCATCAGCTCTTCCAGCACCCAGGTCATTCATCTGTTCTGGGTCATGTGTGCATACCTCTCAAGTGTCCAGATGTTCGCAGAATGTCCAGATATTTGCTCATACTTTTGGTTTCTTCCTCATAAAGTTTATGTTTTTCTGGCAAATCACTGGGATGAGCTGAGGACTGAACTCTCTAAATAATGACATTTGTTTGAATTTCAGACTTCACATCCTTCAGAAAATGCATGTTAAAATAAATCCTGTTACTCTTGCAACTTTCTAAGTTTATAAAAGCAATATTTAAAATGTGTCCCTATTTTTGGACCTTTGTTCCCCCATTTTATAGGGCTTTGTCCAGATTTCTTTCACTAAGAGGTTGAGAAGTATGCATGTGTGTTGTCATTGGGGCTTCATCCCTCTGTACTACAGAGCTGACATAATGTACCAAAATATTATCTTACCATTTCTTTACAGTGTTTAATAGCATTTTGCTCAAGTTATTTCAGTTACCACAGACACATGTTCTTCTAGCAGTTTGTATGGTGGTGCTGACACTGTACTTTGGAGAGGCACAAAATGTTCATAATAATTAATTAAACCAAAAAACACCTGTAACAGTGGGGCATGTGAGAGCTGAGTCCACCTCATGATTAGCTTTCATCTTCTCTGTAGGGGGCATGCCCCTTTCCTGTCCAGTTGCCCACCTTTGTACTCAGTCTACCAGTTGCCAAACTTATATTTTGAATTTAGTTCTCTATATATATAGCCTTACAATCTTAGCAGCACTTTATCTAAGTTACTAAGGTGCTCACTTTTAGACTTCCTGTTCATTTGCAAATCATCCAAGTATACTATTACACTTAAATTCTTGAATACATTTACAAAACTGACTGCAAATGATGGTATGCTATACACAAACAAACTGTGTATTGGTACTAGTAGACTCATATTTTTGTTATAATTGTCATCAAGCAAAACATGTTGATAAGTGTCTGAAAAAATGTTTTAAGAAACACAGTTTTGCAGCTTTTCATGGCAAGCACCATTTCCATTCAAGGCAGGGAAGATGCTTCAGTAATGCTTGCAGCTTGATTCACAATTTATAATCACCATATTTATGTACAGCATTACCTATTTTGCAGCAGGGACCCTTGGATGTGTCTATTTGTAATGTTGCACTAGACTAATAATATCTTCTGTCTCAAACCTTTTTAGCTTTTTATCCATTCATTCCTTCTCTGAAAATGTCAGAAGTCTATTTATGCAGAACCTGACAGCCACAGCCTGGCTCACCAAAATGGTGGGTATGACATCACTGAGTTCTGAACAAAAGGTTTCAGAATGCACTTCAACTACTTACTTGCTCAATTGATTTAGAGTCATGTGACACAGTCTGACTCACAAATGTAATTTGTTAAATTTAATGCAAGCATCTGCAGCTAGTTTCTCCAACATAAAGCTAAGCTATTATCTTTTACCACAACTAAAGGCAATTTTCGTTTTTTTTTTCAAAGAATACTGCAGTCATTATTTCCCCTATGCAGACAAACTCTCACCTGTGCACATGTTAAGTCTCAAAGTAGCATTTTGTAAGAATTATTATGCAATACTGATTGGTATATTTTTTCAGATTAAATAAATACTGCTCTTCCTGTATCAATCTTCATGTCTACTTATCATTTATATAAAAAAAAAGATAAATAAATAAACGATTCTTCTTGTGGCAGGGCTAGCCATCTGATGGTGTGATTCGTGGCTCTGGGTGATTGTCACTGTTGAAGTGACACCCCTGACTCCATGTGGAAAATGTGTCAAAGGAGTTGTGGATTAAAGGATTTTTTTCTTGTTTATTTATTTATTGAAACCATTGATTATTCAGTTTCATTTTTACATACTTTAACTACTGTCATATATTTTTAGTATTTTTTACCACAGTAAGTTAAAGATATGTGGATGATGTGACATTACAGGCAGACTCTGAGCATACAACTGGTCGCATGTTATAGAACACCCTCCCAATCCCAGGAATCCCATCAAGCATTCCTCAAAACACTGGAGGATATGAATGTCAACACACCACCATCCATCATATTGGTTCAACTACCCCCTACCATAGACTGGGCTATTTTTTTTACCTAACACCTACTAGCCCAAAGATTCCTGGAATTCATTAGCTCAAATGCTATGGATGGATGGGTCACTTCCTACAAAGAGAGATAATATAGATATCACAAACAACCAACATTAAAACAAAATGGGGGTCCAAATGCCTATAAAGATATAAACAAAAACTGACCAGAAACTGATCACGCTGGATGATCCATGCCCACCCCCCATATCAGACCCCACCCCAACAGTGAAAAACTACAGAAAATCCTTTAAGCCTACTGGGTTTGGAAACCCATGGATCAAGCAATCCCAACTAAAACCAAGACCCTCTCCACCAAGGAAAAATGCCGGTTTGGTGGACCCGATATAAACACAAACAAAACAACAAAGGAGAGAAGCTAGGACACAAGCAAAATCACAAGGAGGGGAGACCTGATCAAAGTAAAAAAGTAAAAAAACTATAAAAAATAAAAAAAAAAAAACAACTTTGAGAGAGAAGAAGAAAGGGGCCAAAAATACCAAGACAATCACAAATTCTTTCAATTCAATGTCAGAGGAAATTTGGTACACAACGACAAAAATTCACACTGACTACCCGACATTGCCAATATTCTGGCGATAGGTTTCAGTCAAATTTCTCCCCTCCTCACCCTAAAGATGTGTAGTAGTAATCCTCCTGAATGTAACCTCCTCCTCATCTCATACATACAGGTGAACTCAGCACTCAACAAAACAAAAAACACAGCATCTATGGGACCCGATGGTATCCCCGTTCCCGTTCAAGACTAAACTGAACTTCAAGATGAATTAAACGCACCACTCAAAACTATTCAGTCTACTCCTCACCTACGCACAGCAACAGTGAACACAACAACAACAGTGGTCCCAGTCCACCTTGAAATTCTACTGACCTTGGACCTGACCAGCCTGCAGCCTGGGCTGCAGAAGTCTGCATCCTGGAACCAAATGGAAAAGAAATGGATCATCATGGAACCCATAAATGGCGATATTGGAGATCTGCAGACCCTGATCCCACCGTAAATCGTTTTCCTTGAAAAGAAAATCCTGCCTCTTTTGAAGGAGCTGGTCTTCTTCACGAGAGCGAGGCGGCTAGCTGTAGCCTGCTGACTTTGACTTGCTACTTTCTATGGACAAAGCTAACACACCTATCATCTATACCACACTCAGCAGCAGTCAGCTAACCATATGTCAAAGGTCAAAATTGCTGGAGCCATGTCAGACTCAAACCAGTCACGAGGTGGTGTCACAGGGCTCAGGTTGGGGACCCTTGGGACCGGCATTACATTTCAGATGATAGAAAGCAAATATGGGATTATGGTGGACAACAAAGACAGCAACTGCAAACTGCAAACTGGGTGGTGATTCACCATTCACCACACACACACACACCTCCTACAGAAAGGTCTCACTGTGGACAACTGGTGCCCTCAATCATGGCCAAAAAAATAAAAAAAAAAAATCATGGGAAAAAAAAAAAAAAAAAAAACCAACAGACAATAACCAATAACCAACCCAATAACCCAAAGAAGTAAGAAGAAGTAATCAGAGACCTGGGGACTCCGACCTCTCTCTGACCTCCTCATGACAACCATGTTGCCAAGTGGTCATCATTCTACCTCTACCTTGCATTATGAATTATGAAGGGATCAGATCACAGATCAAATTGTACCCTTATATTCCTCATATTGACTCATTATAATGGATTATATAATGAATATAATGGACCATTTCAACCCGGCACACACCAACTGGAAAGACCCCTGAAAAGACTCACGTAGTCTCAAACATGTATGTCCATCCAGCTACTTAAAACTCCAGCTCTATTCAGCAGCATAGCATGTTCCTCAGCATACCACGTGATTTGTGTGATTTGTGCCTAACCTATAGGGCCATATACACCAATGGCAAAAATCCAGATCCACCAGAACCCACGAAGCTAAAATTTAACCTCTGCAATAATATGAATAAAAACATGCTGGAGGGATATCATAAACACAGAGGTTTACCCGTACTCTGAACAAAATCCCAGTTCATGGAGAGAGAGCCCTTCATTTGCACTGTTCCAAAAAAAATCTCGATGCATGGATGGGATCGTAAGTTACCCGAGTCACCCTCAGTCACACACTAGACAGAGTATAGTTTTAAAATATATAATAAATGTGTCCTCCTCACTACTAGGTGGTGCAACTATATAATGGGGTGGTGTAATGGCATATCATTGTGTTGGGCTGTTGGCTGTAAATGCCCCAGGGCAGATAGCCTAGTACACTACTATGAAACTATGAAACTATGAAATGATAGTTTAATAGAATGCAAAATTGAAGGCACACAGGATGAAACTGAGTATAGATAAGACAGTTGTAATGGCAGCAAGTGGGTGAAATCAGAAGAAGCTGAGATTAGACATAGACAGGAAAATAGTGAATAGGTCAGCATCTTCAAGTATGTGGGAGGTATTGTTGAGGAGAAGGGAAGTCTGAATGAGAAGGTCAAAGTTAGAATCAGTGGGGCAGCAGCTAACTGGCGCACAGTGTCAGGAACAGTGTGTGAGAATTCCAAAGAAGCTGAAAAATAAGGTGTACAAAACACTGATGAGACCAGTACTGCTATATGGTAGACGAGGGCAAGGTAGTACACACAGCCTATCTTCACCTTGCCAAGGCTTTCGATACCATCCCCCACTCTGGAATTATAGATAAACTCACTAAACTGGGCATAAATCCCTATGTCACAAGATGGGTGGCCAACTGGCTCATTGACAGAACCCACACAGTAAAATTAGCCGACTCCAAGTCTGACTTCAGACCAGTGATGAGTGGAGTACCACAGGGTTTGGTCCTGGGTCCTCTCCTGTTCAGCATCTACTTCTCTGAAGTGCAGGCCAACACAGAAGGTCTTTGGCTAACAAAGTTTGTAGATGACTGCAAACTGGGAGCCATAATAGAATCACATAATGATGTAGACATTCTACAAAAGGGCCTCACAGAGACAGATGTTTGGTGTCAAAGTCATGGCCTCAAGCTCAATGGCAAGAAGTGCATTGTCATCCCCTTTGGATAAAACTCAGTACCCATGAACTACCACATAGGCAGTAGCTCACTAAACACTGAAAGTGTGATAAGAGACCTCGGGACGCAGGTGGACAGTAGTCGCTCCTTTGATAACCACATCACCACAGTAGTCAGGAAATCCTTCTACATGGCACACCTCATCACAAAAGGGTTCTCCTCTAGAAAAAAGGAGGTCATTGTTCCTCTCTACTCATCCCTCATCAGGCCCATTATAGAGTATAATGCCCAGTTTGGCATGTATCTCACAAGACACCTACAACAATTGGAAAGGCCACAGAAATACCTCACTAAGAGTATTACCAGCCTCAAACAGATGCCAAACGCAGACCGTCTCAATAAACTCCAGCTCTACTCCGTTGCATATCGCCTACTCAGAGGCGATCTCTGCCTAGCATACAAAGCTATGTCAAACCCAGAGTTGTTGGACATGCTGCACTTAAAGAAATCCCAATCTCTCCAAACCACATGCTCCAGGGGCCTAAACCTTGTCACCACAATAAACAGAACATGTTGGAGGGATAGATTCCTGTCCCAGAGACTTCCCATACTCTGGAACAAACTATACATTCATGTCAAGCAAAGCTCCTCATTGGCCCTCTTTAAGAAAAATCTTGACAACTGGATGGGAAATAGAAAATTCACCCCAGGGATCACTTCTGCGGCACTGCTTGACAGGAGCACAGGAAAATAATTTTCTTGGGTGGCGAAAGCCAGGGAACCTTTTTGGCAGGCTTATATTGGCCCCAGGGCTGATAGCCTAGTACCTACCTATGAACCTATGAACAGTGAAGGCAGAACAGTTGACGAAGCTTCATGTGATAGAGATGAAGTGCCTGAGATGAATGGTAGGATGTGCATTCTGGTACAGATGAAAAAATAAGGACATCAGAGCAGAAACCCAAGTAGCTCCAATTGCAGAAAAGGTCAAAGAGAACAGATTATGGTGGTTAAGGAACATGGGTTGGAAAAAAGAATATAATCTGGTGAAGATAATTTGGAACAAATAAGAAGAAGGCAAGAGGAAAAGAGGGCATCCAGCAAAGAAACGGATGGAATGTATGACATAAAACCTGTGGCAGTCAGACATGACTGTCAAAGAAGGTATGAGAATGGCACTGAATCCAGAGATGAGAACATCTGATGTGACACCCCAACCCCATATGGAAATTTAGGTAAAGTGGGATGATGCTGATAACTCTTGTAGTGGTAATATAATGCATCATGCTCTTTTTATGTTTTCAACTTTTATACAGCTCTGGCATTTAGCATCTTTATAGTTATAAACTTGTAGAACATAATTTGAAGTTTTGTCGGTGACACAACTTTTTATCTTTTGTAGGATTTACCTGTATTTCCAATTTATGTACTGTGCCCCAAGTGTAGCATATTTTTGCTAGCTGTCTGCATGTTTAATGCAATCTCAAAGGTTTTAAAATGTTAAATGTATTCAGAAAGCAGGTATCTGTTGCACACTTCACTGCAAATCCCACAAATGCAGCTCTTTCTTAATGTTTCATCCAATTCATGCCACTTTACATTTACCATCAAACTGCTTGACTGCAGCAACATACAGCTTTGTAGTCTCAATGGCCTTCCAGTGGAAATGATTAAAGAGAATTTTTTTCTGCAATTATTAATGGTGTATTAGGCCTGGCAGATCAGAAGGAGGTAAAGAGTCCATCTGTACCATTGGTGACCCTAGCTAGAAATCGGACTGGAGTGTTGGCATTGTCAGCTGGAGGAGATGAAGTGGCCTATGGTCAGCACTCTTATCATGAGAGGGAAGGGGAGAGGTTAGACTCCACCTGTGTAACCTCCACTGGAAACTATTTGCCTCACAGGCCTACTCTAGCGCTGGTGTGGGGTGTAACAGGCATTTTGTGATGCATGGGAGCAATCATCCCATGAGTTGACATCATAGCCTTTTGCTGCCCCAGGTTAGGGACTGTCACTATTTATTTGCAGTATGGTGTCTCCCATGCCTTGTCTATCAACCAGTTGAGTCTTTCCAACCAGTGCCTTATGACTGGGTACCCAATAAACCTCTGCCCTCTAAGAATTCATTATACCTGCCTGACAAAGACTTA
>NC_056741.1:578174655-578309655 GCF_019279795.1 Protopterus annectens | reverse complement strand
AGAAACTGGAGAATGAATGGCAGTTGAGACTAGGTGCCACATCATCTCCAGGAATTAATGACAGTTGTTCTGTGAGTACTGTCTTAAAATTAAGGACATCCAAATGATAGTATTCATATGCCGATTAGCTGATTATTAATAGTTATTTGTTACAAACTGTAAGTGCCACTGTATAAGATTATTTATGGAATGAGGTTTTTAGAGACACTAAGAATGTGATCCAGTCATTATTGTTTTCTGTTATTACTTTAGTGTTTATAGTACAGACCAATGGGGGTGTTTTGTTAAGTAATGATTTTGAAAAGTGGTGGTTCTTTAAGAGTGGTGGTTTGAATATGTTAATTTGAGACCTTACGTAATGTTCACATGATTTTAATTGATTTAAATGCGCTCTCTATGTAAAATGGCTTTACTCTGATGAACCCCATTGATTAGAATGGGTGAAAGCGCTTAGTGCTGGCTGTTGTACTACTTTTATTTTTTTTTTACAGTCTTAGTTAATAAACTCAGTGTCGAGGCTACACCTTGCGGTGGCATTTTTATTTTGTTTTTATTTGGTTCTAAGTGTATACACTCTTTTTGAGTGTCGCTTTTAGTTCATATTTTCTTAGCTAGCCTGGCTTCCTGATTGTGTAGTTCTTTAATCAACTGGACAATATCTGCTCTCGCTCTCTCTATATTATATATATATATATATATATATATATATATATATATATATATATGATTACACAAAATTTCTATTTCTAGTGGGGTTTTTTTTGCAACAGTCATCAAAATAAACAGCAGAGCTTTTTTTCTTTTTAGTTACTTGGATTTGTCCATCATATATCAACTTTATTTGGGACAATGTCATTTCACATTGTAATACCACTTGAAATAGATCTTTCAACCCTAGTTTAAAGTTGTCTAATTTACAAAATAACTAAAAGGTATTGAAATAGATCTTTCAACCCTAGTTTAAAGTTGTCTAATTTACAAAATAACTAAAAGGTATGCTCTTATTAACCCATGTTCTCAGTCTGACATCTCCAAAATCTAAAATTTGCAGTAGGGAACATAATATTTAACTTGTGTGATGTATAAAATATTTGTGCGCAGACTGTAAACCTCCTTGAGTTAGCTGAATGTTAGCTGAATCAAGTCACTGCATAGGATCCTAGGATCATAGGAAGTTACTAGGCTATTGGCCCTGAGGCCCTTATAAGCCTAGACAAGAGTTTAGCCCATGTGTAGACAAGTCAGCTCCCAATGCCCCTGCCCAGTAGAGACATGGGTGGAATCCCAGGGATGTATTTTTTGTTTCCCATCCAGTTATCCAGGTTACACTTAAAAAGAGGTAAAGATATACCCTGCTTGACATGGAGAGGGACTCTATTCCACAGATGGGGGAGTCTCTGGGACACAAATCTTTCCCACCAACAAGTCCTATTGATGTCATAGACCAGGCTGAGGCAGCGTGTGTGGGTTACTCGAGTGGAGCTTGACTTGCGGATATGCAGCAGTCCCATCAAGGCAGGGTCCGAGATCACCTTGTATACCAGACAGAGCTCACCTCTAGTGTACTTGGTAAAGGGCTGTTGTTTATTCCATCATCTGCTGGTGATTTAAATGATTTATTGACTGAACTGAGACTTTTTGCTAGGTCATTGGATTTAAAATTACTTTATAAGAATGGTTCTGATTTTAATAATGATTCTTTGAAATGGTCTAGTACTATTGTTACATGTAATACCCCTACTGTCAAAGCATTCTTAACTATGTGTGAACAAGAGATATATGATACTTTCTTTTCAAAACAGGAAGGAGATAGATTTCACAACTTAAATAGAGATGAACGTGAAGCGCTTATTTCCCTTTGCTCAAATAATGATGTTATCATTATAACAGCAGATAAGGGTGGCATGATAGCTGTAATGAATCTTAATCAATATAATGGATGGATGGATGAATTTTTAGCTGATGGTAATACCTTTTTTAGAGGGTAACAAACGTTTTGTGACTGATGTTATTGTTAAAGTTAAGGGTTATCTTTATGACCTATTAATAGATGGCATGTTAACACCTGAAATGTATAACTTTATTTAGCTAACCCAGTAATTCCTTTTATTTACTGTCTCCCAAAAATTCATAAAAGTTTGATTGCACCACCTATGAGACCCATTGTCTCTGGGAAAAGATGGATTACCACAGGAATTTCTAAGTATCTAGATAAACAAGTAGCCCCTATGTTAAGATTCTGTAATAGCTTTATTAAGGATACTAGGGACTTTTTATTTAGTCTCAAAGAATGGTTATCAGTTAATACTTATGATAACATCTTGTTAGTGACAATGGACATTAAGTCCCTTTTTAGAGTCATCCCGAACAAATATGGTGCAGAAGCAGTAAGGGAATTGTTGAATATACATGGTCAATATTCTTCATCTAAAGTAGAACTGTTATGTTCTATGTTGGATTGTGTATTAAACAACAATGTGTTTATGTTTAATAGTAAATTTTACCATCAAAAACTAGGTGTGGCTATGGGCACACCAGTCGCAAATACCAATGCTAATCTTGTGTTAGCAAGATGGGAAGAAAGATTCATTTTTAATGAGTATGCTAAGACCTTTAGGAATGATAATTTGTATTTTTAAGTGATTTGTGGCTGATGTATTCCTTATATGGAAAGGAGATCTTGATGAGTTGACTGTTTTTGTAGATTATCTACAGTCTTCGACTGACTGTTTGGTTTTGGATGTTAAATCAGCCTATGATAGCATTAATTTTTTAGATATCACAATCTCAAGAAATTATATTTTGTTTGATACTACAATACATAGAAAACATGGGCAGGCTGTTAGATATGTTCATTCAGATAGCATGCACCCTAGACATATTTTCAGAGAGTTAGTAAAAAGTCAATTTATGAGGGCAAGAAGACTGAGTACAAGAGATGGGACAGTTATAGAGGAAATGGGAGGCATAGCATTGGACTTTAGATGCAGAGGATATGGTAATGCTCTTACTGAAGACACCAAAACAGCTGGTAAATTATCAGAGAAAAAAATCTGATTAAACCTTATTTATATACACAAAGTACTGATGCTCAGTGTGTGGCTGTTAACAAGAATGGCAATAATTATGGGATTAGCTATGTGATGAAATATAATAGGCATACAAGAATAGTACAACAAATTATTAGAAAAAAATTGGAGTATTCTGAACTCCAGTCAGGAAGTTAGTGAAATTATAGGTATAAGACCTAGGTTTACATATAAGAGAGAAAAGAATCTTAAGCAATACCTATGTTATAAATATAGGATAATTGGGAAGGATGAGAATAGGTATAAGAAGAAATCTGGCACTGTTCCCTGTTATAACTGTTCATTGCAAAGATGTTAATACAGATTCATTTTTTTTAAACATCCCATTAGTCAGGAAACATTTGTATTTAAAGCATCAGGATTACACAGAATTTCTATTTCTAGTGGGTTTTTTTTTACAACAGTCATCAAAATAAACAGCCGAGCTTTTTTCTTTTTAGTTACTTGGATTTGTCCATCATATATCAACTTTATTTGGGACAGTGTCATTTCACATTGTAATACCACTTGAAATAGATCTTTCAACCCTAGTTTAAAGTTGTCTAATTTACAAAATAACTAAAAGGTATGCTCTTATTAACCCATGTTCTCAGTCTGACATCTCCAAAATCTAAAATTTGCAGTAGGGAACATAATATTTAATTTACTGAAAATGTGATATAATTTGCTAATTGTGTCCAATGCCATTGTTTTTATATTGGAAAGACTAATATGAACTCAAAGAAAGAATTAGTGCACATATGTCTGATATTTGGAGGAACATCTCCACTAATGCTTTAGCTAAACACATTTCCATGAAAGGTATAGAACATAGTTTCAAGTTTAGGATTTGGCAGGTTATATTTCCAAATGTTTGTGGGGGGGATTTAGCAAAAAGAACAGAGTTAATAGAATACAAATGGATGAATTATTTCCGGGCAGATAAATTACCAGGACTTAATAGCAGCAACAGTATTAAACCTATTCTTAAGAATAAATATGATGTGATATAACTATGTAAATAAGATTTTATATTACACGTACACATTTCCTATGTTTTACAGTTTATATTGTATTTATACTGTATTTTTATAGAATGTCTGGGCTTTTAAGATAATTAATGGACTAATCAAGTTTGTTAATTGAAACCTTGATCTGGTTGGTTGATTTGTATATAAAAGAAAGGAACAAGTATTGTGCTTTTATGCATTGAAGAAGAGTTTTACTTGAAAGCTCTGCAGTTGTACTTTATTTGTTGGCTTTATATTAAATGGTATATTGAATGTTGGACTTCTGTTTTTTCTTATTACAGAGCTTTTTGTTATACTCTGAAGTCCTTTAACTTTTAAGGAGAATATTTCTTGCTGTTTAGTCTGTATGAAACTGAGTAGAGGGATATGGCTTTTAGCCTGTGTATACTAGATTTCTGAGGCCCGGGATTCTCCTGGTGCGGAACTTCTGTGCTTCCTCACCATGAAAGAATCATATTCTATGTCTAGCAATTCATGTCATGTAGGCAGCAGATTTCCATCCATTCAGCTTAATGTGTTTCAAGGATTCATTTTTCCTAGTAAACAGTCCTTTCATCATAGTCATTTTCCACTTGCTTCTAGATTCATAGCAGCTAAGACTAAGGGCGCTATATTGTAAGTATTGATGTATTCTTTTCTAACCAATCTCTCTGCTACCTAATTTGCTAGCCTTCAGCTTTCTATTCCTCTCTCCAAATCCCAGAAACTCATATTATCTCTTCTATTCCTTTATTCCACAGTCTGAACTAGAATTTCCTCCCTACCATAACACAATACACTCAGGAAACCTGCCATCAAGACATCTAACTGTACTTAAACCATGCCAATTCTCTCCTGTTACACATCCAGTGACAGGAAATGTGGCTGTCTCTACCCACTCAACTTACTGTGTAGGTGTTATTATATACAATTATATTCCACTCTTCTGTCCTCCAAAAAGAGTGTATGTACTACAACATAAATGCTAACCAGCGACAAGTATAGTGAGGCTGGATAAAAAAAGACCAACCTCCCCTGTTCCTCTCTGAGTTCTAATAAGACCATCTAACAAGACTACATTGGGAACCAAAATGTACTAAAACCCATTGTCTGTGACTCACTTGGGCCCTACAAATGATCACAGTCGCTCTCCCTGACCAAACCAAGCTAACATAGTTCAGGATGACTGCTTCCTCGAAGTAAATAAATAGTATTCAGAGAACGTGCTCAATCATGCGCTGCTTAGTTGGCAGACTATTCCACCACTTACCCAGGACGTGCCCAGCCATATAGATTGTTTTTGAGATGTACATCTTCCAGCATGTTGCTAACACTGGAGCCCACTCTGCTCCTCCACCCTACCCCCACTTACCAACCACACCCACATCATCTGCATTTATGGTATCTGAAACCACACTTTTAAACATTTACCAATCTTTCCTTATGCCCCTCCTTTTCCAAGCAGAAACCAATTACCATACATTACCACCTCTCACAGTAAAAAAAAATATTAATATTTAGCAATTGATCCCCACAGGTAATCTTCAGTATATATCACCACTACTACATCTTCCCCTTGCAAGCATTTCACCCCTCTCTCTCTCTCTCTCTCTCTCTCTTTACAAACACACATGCCCTTCTACCTATTATAGCCTCTTACAATTTACACTGAAATTAATCTCCTAAAACTCATCTTCCCTGACAATAGAGCAAGCTTCTACACACATCTACCAACAACACCAAACCACCTCAGACAAAACAGTCATAATCTGGCCTATCCTGACCTGCTTTTCCTTGCAGCTTTATCTATCATCACAAAATTTACGTCCTGTCATATAAATTTAAACCCAAAGCACTTATCACAAATCCCCAACATCACGTTCCAGACTCTTAACCAGTCAGTCAGCATTTTTCTCTCTCTCTCTACAACCCCTCTTACATAGACATCCACAAAAATACCTATAATCACCATAGCTCATATATTCAAAAAATCCCAAAACAAAACAAAAGAATAAACAAAAATGGCTAAGCCCACATCCCATAACCTGTAGACAAACTATCTGGAGACATCCACCCATATCCAAGCCCCACAACCACCACATATCTACAGACCAATCAAACCACTAATATTACCTCCACTGCCCTTTGTCCTAGCAGTAACTCTGGTCTAAGTCACTTCCACTTAAATGTACAAAGCATCTGCAACAAACTTCCTGAAATGCATGCATGGATATCAAAGCAATCCTCAAGTATCATAGCCCTCACAGAAACCTGGTTAAAATCAGCAATGAAAGATGAGCAAATCCTTCCACCTGGCTACAACATACATGTGTTAGGTAGAAACAAAAAAAGGAGGTGGAATAACTATGATATACAGAAATAGCCTAGACTATCTCAAAACTCCACATAACCCTGCCAGCTTTCAACAATTCAGAACTGCTAGTCACATCACTACAAATTAATCCCCACAAGTCCATAATCATTCTTGGACTTTATATTCCAGCTGACAAAAATATAACTACTACAGGTGGTTTACTATCATAAAACGGAATGGCACTTACTCAAAACTGGGGTGGTAGAATGCATGTTGTCAAATTTTTCGTAATGACAAACTGAAAGTGATCAAAGTTACATTAGCGAACGTGAGTATTCATTGACTGATATGAGGTCAATGTTATGAATGGAGATCGCGGTCTAGTGCAGATCAGGAAATTTACCCTTTTCCTCACTGTAGTGTGATCTCGGAGTTAGTATATTTGATTTGCAGGGGGTGTGGTGTGCGGGGGGGCTTGCCTCCCTGCAAAAACATAAACGCAAACAGGGACTTTTGATACTGGAATTTTGGAAGTTCGAATGTCGATCATCGCTGTTGTCATTTTCAACATTGTAAAATTCCAGCATTACCACTTTCAACTTAATGATTTGATTATTTGATCAAAAATATTCTGTTTTTCAACATTATGATAGTAGACTGTCACTGTACTCTGTCTCCTAGAGGTTGCTAAGGGGTGACCTGTGCCTGGCTTACAGGGCAGTCTCTGACCTTGCCCTTATGGAAATGCTACACATTTGTAAATCAAACTGCATGAGGATCACTCACTCCAGGGATCTTAACCTAGCCTCTGACATGAACAGGTCATCCTGGAGAGATAGCTGCATCTCCAAGAGACTGCCACTTCCCTGGAACAGGTTTCCAATTCAAGTGACTCTCTTCAAACATAACCTAGATCAATAGATGGGTGACTGCAAATTCACTCCTGGGGTGGTACCTATGTCCTTCCTTACCTCTGCAAACTTCACTCACCTAACCACCAACAACTGGGACAACTCAGGATAAATATGGCTAGGCTTGTAAGGGCTCTAGGACCATTAGCCTAGTAACCGACTATGAACCTATGAACCTATATAAGGTTTAGCATTTTTGTCTTGTTAAATGCCAATACTTCTGAGTTCATTACCTGCACTTTTTTTCTGAAAATTATGAATATTTCCTGGTTTACAGACCTCCTCAAAGCTTTCATTTTTGCAAAATTAAACAGTCTGCTTTACTTTGGTCAGATGTAGAAGACTTAACGCCTTTGTTAGATATTATTGCAGAGCTACCTCCTTCAACTCAAACAGGTTCATATTCTTTGACTGCTTTTAATACCTCTTTCAAATCTAAATACATTTTAAGTATCTTATAAATATCTTATATCCCCAGGAGAATTACAGTCTCAATATAGCCAGCACGAAAGAGTTATTTGTACTGGCAACAGTAGTACCTATTAACAATCTTTATAATGTCAGTATTCTATGATTTTATCATGTCATTCACTCATTCACACTATACAAAGCCTGAATGATATCCAAATGAGCAGCAATGTAGACTAACAACTAATGCATTAGTTCATAGGCTAATACTAAGCCTACAGCTGAAGAGACATCAAAGCTTAACCAAACTACCCTTATTCATAAATTCATAGGTTAGTACTAGGCTGTCTGCCCTTGTGAGCCATTTTAAGCCTAGCCAAATTTCCTGTTTGGTGCTGGAGTTCACCTATTTTGTTTACTGTTTAGATTAACCTTCATTCATGAACTGTATTTATATTATTTTTAGAGGTAGCAACTAGGATCACACCATAGATATTTAGAAGGATAGTACATGGGGTAGCCCTGGGGTAAATGTCCTACTATCCATACAAAGATCCAAGCTTTGCTTGGATTTGGAAAGGAATGAGCTTTGTTTTATGTGGATGGGGAGTCTGAGCCAGATAGCATCCTCTGTGAGATATGTGTATCTGTCATTCTAAAACATTCCGTTTATGTTGCAGAACAGGTTTAGATCTCAGGAATGAGTGTTTCTTATGCTGTTTGACTTTCTGATATATATATAGTAAGTCCATCAGTATTGTGTCAGAGGATGCCTTGTATGCCAGACACAGGTCACCTCTTAGCAATCTGAGACATAGTATAGCAGCAGGACTTCGAAGTGGTCCATAAAGGGCAAAATGTGTAAGTGTCCTTTTTGTAAGGTATCTTTGTAGGTGTGCCATGTGCTGCAAGTGTCTGGACAGACACATGTAAAAGGGTTCTCAATGACTGGCCTTACGTGGGCTGAATAAAGGGAGATAATGACATCCTTGGACCTGGAAGCAATCCCTTTGTTAAATGATATACACATATACACAATATAGAAGGACGACATCACCACAATGGACACATGTTGGTCAAATGTTAGGCCACTGCCCACATAAGTTCCCCGATCCCAAACAACTGGGTTGACTCTTAGGAGGAATATTATCAATGTAGTAGCTCCCTGGGGTAGTTGACTTCCCAAAGGACATGATAATACATTTTTTGACATTTAACTTTAGACCATGATTCTGGCTACCAGTTATTTGTTTGGGATAAGCCTTTATGCATAATGGCTAAGTCTTTTGGGGAAGCAATAACTGCACCTAACTTACAGTTATCTGCAAAATTGATCAGCCAGAGTTCCTTAGTATTGGCTTTAACTTCTAAAAAGTAGATACTGCACATGAGAGGCCCCAGCACAGAGCCTCCTGCATTCTGTGAGCCAGTTGGTTAAAGACAGGTCATTTGTACTCAGCCTAGGTAATTTCTATTACAAGGTCACAGGTGGCTTGTAGTGACAACAGTAGTCTAATTCCCTGTGGATAGATGATCATTTGTACTAACACAGGACATGAATTTGTGGGAGTCTATTCCAAAGCTAAGGAAGGATTGGAATAAGAAACCTATCATGCCAGATAGTGTTACTGATCTTACAACAGGGGTTTAGAACTTTGGAGCAGTTACTTGTTAGACTGTTTCTTCTAGGAAGGTGGAGAAGTAAAAAATAGAGTCTGTCAGATAGCAAAATGTTAACCAAAGGTTCTCTCTCAAAATTCTCTATGAGATGGAATAAAAGAATAAGAATTTTAACCTGTTAGAGTACCTTACATGGTTTGAATTATAGATTTGTTTTAATTTTGGCATCTTTAGAACCTTTCATGTCCTACAAAATGTTTAGATTAGCACATTCCTAATATTCCTGCATTCAGTGATGTGTCTAATAATTGAAAAGTATAGGAATGTCATTCTTTGGCCATGATGCCCAAAAGATAAGCAGTGCAAGACAGAAACATTTCCTAACCTCAGCCTAGAGGGTCTATATTATATCATTGAACGCTTAAAAAAGCGAATGATGAATAATCAACCCCATGTAAGCGAAAGCTTACAATCTCAAAAGCTCAGAACAGTGATTTTTTTTCCAAGGGAAAAAAATCGAAGTTCCAAAAAAAAAAAAAAAAAAATTCACCCTCACACCCCCCACTTAAATATACTAACTCTGAGATTGCACTACAGTGCCAAAAACAGCAAAGTAATGGAAGCGCTTAAAAGCCGCTTCTCTATTTTGCCCTTTTGTTGTTTTAAGTTCGACCAAGATGCATTCGATAGAATGCATCTTCGGTCATCTAATGGGAACCCAGCCTAGAGGGATTTCGGTGGAGAAGACCCCATCATATTTGAGTGGAAGATGTCTTTAGCAAAAATGGAGCTGCTGTCCAATAAAGGAAAGGCAGCTGAAGGTTGCTACACATGTAGAGCTTGTCTTGTTTGAGTGGTAACCTGTTGAAAGTCTTCCCTTCCTATGGAACTGTTAGTACTGTGAGTGTCTTTATTGTAAAAATACTCATGTCATATGACACAGACCCTTGTCCCATACTGACAACTGCTTTTGTCACTTGTCAGTTACCTTTGCTTTGGCCCCAAAACAACAACTTTTCATGTAAGCAGGCACTGCTGAATCATAAGCATATGTTGTTGCATTTAGTATAAATTACAAATAATACAGTAACTGTACCTGAGCCTATTAGCTCTGGCCTTAAGATTTATATTTACTATTATTGCCAGTCTTGTTTGTTTTCATTCTTATTTGCTGAGTACACACAGGTGTGTTCAGCTTTTATGCTGAGTTCATTTTATATCTAATATTTTAGTCTTTTGACACATTCTTCTACTCTGCCTGAGTGCCTCTCTGTCTGGTATATATCTTGTTAATATGCTATAGTTCATCACTAGTACTGCTGCTTTTATACACTTCTGCAAGATGGCTTTTCTTTTTATAATTCACACAATTTTCCCTTTGCTTGGCATTGCACTTTCTGTGAGTGTTGTCCTCCTAGAGTACCTGCACACTGACCTGTTACTTTCTCTGTTACATTCATAGATATCTTCTGGTTATTTCTCCCTTATGATGCATCTCTGTTTCATGTGTTTTTTTATGCATTTATTTTTTTTCATTTCAGAGACTTAACAACTATTTTTCCAAGCTCTTAATCCAACATCACATATGTGCACTTTTGTTCTCCTTCTGTAGAGTACTTCTGAAGTTACATATTTCAAATTATACATATTCTTTGTCCATCATTCCATCTAACATCTTTTACACATCTGAACTGTGGATGTGCTAAATGGATGGTCTCCTCAAATTATCCATGGTACGATCCCTTTTATTCTTATTAGGGGAAATATACATTTATCGACCATTGGATGGGTAAGGCCAATCTCTAACTTAATGGGATAGGTAAATTTAAGCACAAAGAGGGAAAATGGCTAGACTTAAAATGGCCCATAAGGATAGCTAACCAGTACTTACCTATGAACCTATAAGACACAGTGCAGGGACACACAGACTTCTCAGTGAACAGATCCAAAGGTACCAAAAAGGCACCAAAAGTCAAAAAACTGAATTTATTTAGCACTTTCATTTCTCTCCAAATAGAAACTTCATCAGAATACAAAAACCATTACACCCCAGCCTCACTTTAAAATCCCTCCAAATTACAAATTAACCAATCAAAGATTATTAAAGGCTGCTTAAAGAAATACTTAAAAACTATTTAAAGAAATAGACACAAAAAAGTTTTACATTTCCAAATGTTTCAAATTTAACAAACAATTAATAGAGCAGTTTCATTAATACATGGCGTTCTTGTAGCATTTAATTGCAACTGCCATTTTAACTCACATTTTAACAATTGGTCATCTATACAAAAACCTCTCTTATCTTTCATAACTTGCTCAAGAACAAAAAACTTGAAAGAGTGTAACGGTCGTTCAATAATATGGCGTGCTAAAGCATTTTTAACATCTTGTTTTCTAATATTTAAAGCATGTTCATACATTAGCTTCTTACTAGTTTTACCTACATAAAACGCATCACACTCTATGCAGGAAGCAAGATAAACCACATTAGATGCGTCACATGTGTAATAATTCCATAGTCTAACTACTATACCGTTTATTATAAGCTCATTACCAGTTAAAATAGACAGCCACTGGCACAACAATCATAAGGGTAAAAGATAAAACTTAACATTACCTGATGCCTCAAGTGCATGCCTTCATGGGATTAACTATAAAAGTACTGTTAAATGTTTCAATATATTCTAAAATCAGTCATTAATTAGCTGTTACAATCAACAAGAAAACATGAACCAATGCAGTCACATTCTGCGTAGAAATACTTGCCAGTTTACTTATACACTAAGTCCTGTAGGGTGGTATGTTCTGTACTTCAGACTGTAATGGCGTGTTCTGAAGAATCATCGTTTAACATTAGTTCTGATAAATTTATGATTTTGCCTCAGCACCATAAATGTTAACTCAGCCATTTTGTGGCATTATTGCCCATAATTTGTAGTAACAGGATTGCTGTTATCACCAGTCTTCTCATCTTTGAGATGTTTATAGGTACTTCTAATGTGTCTTTTCATTTCTTCAGTATATACCTTGTTATAAACACAAAATATCGGTTCTACTTTAAAAACTCGAAAACACAAATGTTTGAAGTTTATAAGACTGAGCCCAAATGCTTACTCTTGTAAGCTCCAATAAACACAAAACACACATTACACCTGGGAGGGAATCCCGCCTGCACCCTCTGCTACGTATATGTTCTAACTCCAAGATAGCACCACAGTCAGGAAAGGATTACTACTTTGTTCCCCACTGTGCCAAAATTCTGCACAGTTCGGGTTTTGGCAAAAAGAAACACTGTTCCATTTCTTTTTGTAAATCCTAGTTTACAAGATTTGAGTATTTGAGCTCGACCTTGTAAGTTCTGAGCATTTGTGTTTTCAGGTTTCTAAGGTAGAACCCAAAATATCCTACTTATAACACTTTCAGATTTCTGATGAGCATGAGAGTTTGTTTGATCAAAAAGTGACAGCCATTAATAACACATTCCTTTCCTTGACACATATATTCACATACAACATGGTTCTGACCCACAGTGTTACTACTAACCAAAACATTCCCAGTGGGGAATAGTTGATTTGTAGAACTATACACCAGGTATCTCCATGAAACTTTTTCCTTCTAAATAGGTAATTCAGAGTTCTGGGGCAAAGCTCCTTTTATTCCTCATCATTTTGTAGAATGATCCAGTGTTTTTTATCACTAGTATCAGCTTACATAAACACACACTTTACCAAATCAAAGTGTGTCTGAATAATGAGTCTGACTGATGCTCTTCTCCTTAAATGACCTTGGATATTCAGTTACAGATGACAGAATCTTACATTTGCTTCCACAAAGCTTTGTTGACTATAGGTAACACTGGGAATGTTTTTTGTTCAAGAATTCAGTGAGGTATGTTGTCTAGGGGACCACCATATCACTGGGTCTAAAGAAAATGATTCTTGTGCATATCAGCACAAAATTATGAAGTCTGTGAATGGTTAGCTGATGAAACTTAAAACCAGTTTGTGATGTTTTTCACCTGCAGATGTTCACCTTAATGTATGGTACTTGTGGAGTGCAGTGGAACAAATGACAGATTTAATATTAGATTTGAATATCAAAAGTAATTGAAATACATAGTGGGTTGCTGACCCACACTGAACAAAGAGTTCACCAATAGTTTTTCAGTGTAGCATTTTCTGTGCAATATTTGCTGATATTTCTAAAGTACAGTCTTATATTAATGTAGTATAGCAAAGTTTGGAGGCACTTTACTTGGTTTTCTCTGTTAGATGTTTTCAGTAAACATAATTTGCTAAGTGACAGCAATAATGGATTCATATTACTGACCTTTGCATATAACATGTATACTAATGGTGGTCAAATAGTTTTTTTCTGGATGTTCGAGAACATTATGTATGATTGTCTGAACTGCAAACATGTAAGTGTTATGACAAGCAAATATATGCTAAGTCCAGAACTGTTGTATCTTGCAGTATTCCCTCTTTGTGGTACAGCAATCTCAGAATTAGTGTGTGTGTGCGTGTGTGTATGTGTGCGCGTGTACGTGTGCGTGTTTTTGTGTGTGTGTGAGCGTGTGTGTATCCTGGGTACAGGGGTACAGCCCCCTCCTCACTTGAAGCATGCAGGGGACTTTATTAAAAATGCTTTTTAGATATAACAGTGAATTTCATATTTCACTCTTACATTCCTAACATCGCACATCATTTTTAAGATGTTTGAAGCTCGCCTTGTAGAATCTTGAATTTCTAATAGGCTTATTTAGACATCCACCAGCCAAACAGGCATAAAAGTCCAAAAACACACAAAGACACACAAGGCTGTTTAACACCTTCATTTATTCCAAGAATACTTCCGCTGGACTCAGTTAACAGATAAATTATGTCAATTAAATATCAAACTTTGAAATGTTCTGAATAACATTATAAATAACATCTTAAATGCAACATTATATAAAACATAATATATTTTACATTGCATTCCTGTTCCATCAAGTATTTTTTCAGAGAAACTTTTTCAAGTTAAAAAATTTAACTTCCAATCATTAGCGGACCGGGGTTCCGCTGTGGCGACCCCTAACCGGGAAAAGCCGAAAGACACAACAACAACTTAAACCTCCAGGATGTAAAGTTTTATAATTTAATATCATTTTGCTTTCAAGTTCATTTAATTTCCTACCAAAATCACCCCTCTATAAAAATATGGTTGGGCTAGCAACTAAAAAAGAAGCAAGCATCTGAGCCTTGATGAACATTAAGAAAACGTTCTGCCGCAGGACTTTAGGTTACTATTGCTAATGTCCCCCATGTGTTAAATGGGTCCAACCTGTGTAAAAGTTATCTTTGGCTGGAAGTAAGTTATCCTGTGATGGTGAATGGCTGAAGTACCAGACTGAAGCGTTCTTGGAAGAAATAAAGGCATTGAACAGCCTTGTGCTTTTTTTGTGTATTTTTGGATTTCTGATAGGCTACCTGACAAGCACATTCATAAGAAAGTGGCATTGGCTATATTATCTTGCTTTGTGGGGAATGGGTTTCTTTTTTCTGTTTTTCATGTCACAAGAAAGTCTCAATTAATTCATTTCTGAAACTACTATGCAGAAGTCACAACAAAGATGCAGTATTCTTCCCAGTTTTATGCTGTTCCCTTTAGTTTCATGCATCTTGTAGTTACCAAGCTAAATAAGATTGCAATGTAGCCTTTTGGGGCCTAGCAAACTGCCGTCTAAAAATTTTATTAGCGTACTTGAGCATCAAGTATAATTAAGAATGATTAATTGGCGTTATAAAACCACAATGAATGATAAAAACAAATGAAAACCACAAGCCAGTAGGCCAAAAAAAGTTTATTTCTCTCTCTTACTCTGACGTCTCGGCTACAAAAGCCTTCAAGAAGTACAACTAAACACACAAAGACGTAAGGATAATTCATAAAGATGATTACTTGGCTTACCTCTTAAGATGATTCTTCATCCCTGCTGTTCAAGAGAAGTATTCAGTAACCCCCACCTTCTATTTTACCCTCACAGTCACACAGACACACTCGCGTGCGCGCGCACACACACAAACACACACACGCACACACTAGGAATGCACTTTATAAACACATCCCTTTCTTGTGAAAATTTTAGAAAATATTTATTTTTTTTATTTTGGAAAGGGCTCTTGTAAAGGCAAGAGTTGGTGCATGGGAGGCAACACTTGAGTATAGGGAATTTTGTATGTCACCTCCATTCGGACACCACAAATCCACCAGGTCTAAATGACGGTGCAATTAACAGCATTTTGCAACTGAAATATGAAAGCTGTGACACTACTTTGCTTATAAAAGTTTAATACACACACACACACACACTATATATATATATATATATATATATATATATATATATATATATTAATACTGCATTAGCACATTTCTATACACACAGGATTTTTAGTTTCAGTCTCATTTTGTTGATACCTGGTATTTTTTAATCATGATATGTTTAAATGCTTACATAACTTCTTGTCAGTTGATGCTGTTTTATCACATTATAGTAGAGGTATATATAAGTCATTATAAACTGAGTAAATCTTTTACAGTTTCGAGGCATTACTCTCTTGTGTTCATTTTTTAAGTTTTAGTTACATGGTCAACAAAGTAGTCATGGTCAACAAAGTAGTGAAGCCTTTGTTAGCTGCGCACACACAAATGTAAACATGCGCATGTACACATACAGACACACACACACACACACACACACACACACACACACACACACACACACACACACACAGACATACACACATATTTACTATCAAAATCTCGCACCTGACAAGTGTGAGTGTTCATCTTTCCGACCCGAAATATTGGAACTCAAATATACGAGCATGCACATAACCGATTGAGGTATTTCAGGAAAGTAGACAACTCAGGAATGTTGACTTTACCAAAAATACAACACCTCTGGTCATGAGCTGTGAATGTTTTGTAGGGTGGCAAGCCCCCCTGCACCCCCACACTCCCTGCTACTTATATATACAAATTCCGACATCACACTACAGTGAGGGAAAGGGTACATTTCCCAGTCCTCACTATAGTGCGATCAGCATTCAAAATGCTGAATCCAGAATAGCAGCTGTTAGTGTGCACTCGCTGTTGTGACTTCAACATTTGTTTTTTCGCTCAATTGAAATGTTGAATCCATGTTTTCGGGATTAAATGTTCGCACATAGCAGGTGTGAGATTTTGATAGTTATCCTAAATATATATATATATATATATATATATATATATATATATATATATATATACATATCACAACAGTAAAACACATAAAAGCAAATAATCCAACAAAAATGTCACAGGATACCTTCTCCTTGAAAAGAACCAGACACCAGGCAGGGTATGCTTATAAGCGCTTTCATTCCCTTTATTCACACTCAATACAAATGGAACTTCATCAGATACAAAACCTTATACACTTCCCCCATTTTTTATATACAATTCAATTATCAATTAACTTAAATTAATTATTTAGTTGTATGCTCTCAAGTTAAAAACACATTAATATGTTCTTTCTTTAAAAATATATGTATAATACATAAATAGTTCTCCTATAAAAAACACGTACATAATAAACATTTCATCTGTTAAGAAAATATATTTATAAATAACAATACATATATTAGATGCCAACTTAATTGCTTCTATATTCAACCACGTATACCATTTTTATCTAATCTCATCTGCCTTTAAATGAAGCAAGCTCCTTAGAGAAATCCTGTCATTAATACCAGGAAAAAATGTAGCATTCAACAAAACCTGACAGTGTGTTTCTCTATATTCTAAAAAAACAGGGCCAATTACCCCCCTTCTCCTGTCTACCTACCTTTTCAAATACACAGAAGAGGATTTTGTTTAAATCCTTACAGTGTATGCTGTGTCTAAATAAGGCATTTGTTTTGTCTTGTCTGTTAATTGCATAAATGTGTTGGTAAATTCGCTTTTTTAACTTGTTTTCTGTTTTTCCTATATAATATGCAAAGCATGACTGGCACAAGGCCACGTAGACAACTCCTTTTGTATTACAGTTATAATTCCCTGTCACTGGAATTATTCTGTTGTGACCCTATATCACTATATTCCTGCATCCATAGATGTACCTACATTCCCTGCAGCCATTGCATTTCCTCATATTACCTAATGGAATCCTATCTTTGTCTTTCTTCCTTTCAAATAGGTTCTTAATGTTGAGTCCTCTTCTGAAAACTATTTTTGGTTTATTACCCAGTTTTTCAGTTAATCCATATGCCCCAAAAACAAAATTCCAGTTATTTTCCACCATTTTATGGACTTCTACACTATCCTCATTATATGTTAGCACACGGCAAGTAGTTACCTCTTCTGTCGTCTTAATATTCAACAAACCCTCAGGTTTTTTTCAATAATGGGGGATAAAAATCTTCTCTGCTGCTTGTTACATAATTCTCCTGTCCCTCTAGGACACTATTTGGGTAACCACTTATTCGCAGCATAGTCTTTAACTCTACCATTTGTTCTTTAAACCTATTGTCATCTGTTGTTAATCTTAATATTCTAATCATTTGGCCCTTTACCAAATTTCTTTTTTACCAAAAGGGGTGGTCACTCTCAAAGTGCAGATAACTATTCAAGTGGGTGGGCTTCCTATATATACATGATTCATAACATTCATTTTTGTATAGGTGGATGTCCAAATAATTAACTGCTTCTTTTTCAATTTTACTAGTAAAGCTCAAAAAATCATTTTTTCCTGGTATTAATGACAGGATTTCTCTAAGGAGCTTGCTTCATTTAAAGGCAGATGAGATTAGATAAAAGTGGTATACATGGTTGAATATAGAAGCAATTAAGTTAGTATCTAATATATGTATTGTTATTTATAAATATATTTTCTTAGATGAAATGTTTATTATATATGTGTTTTTTTTATAGGAGAACTATTCATGTATTATACATAGCTATATATTTTTAAAGAAAGAACACATTAATGTGTTTTTAACTTGAGAGCACACTTAAATAATTAATTCATTTAAGTTAATTGATTGTGATTAATTAATTGAATTGTATACAAAAAAGGGGTAAAGTATGTAAGGTTTTGTATCTGATTAAGTTACGTTTGTATTGAGTGTGAATAAAGGGAACAAAAGCGCTTATAACCTTACCCTGCATGGTGTCTGGTTCTTTTCAAGGAGAAGGTATCCTGTGACATTTTTGCTGGATTATATATATATATATATATATATATATATATATATATATATATATATATATATATATATATACACACACACACACACACACACACACACACACACACACACACACACATATACATAGAGATACAAACATACACGTACATATACAAGCACACACATATGCACATATATATGTGCACATGTATACATATATATCACATAGATGATCAAACACACACAAACATACTCATATACACATGTACATATGTATGCACACATACACACACAATATTTTCAGTTTACAGCTTACTTGGAGTGAGTTTCTTCTAGATAAAAATTGCTGCCAACTGCATTTAAAGCTTATACTTCAGTAGATTCTAAACTAAGGACTTATTGCTAGGATTCAAGCCTCTGGGTTTGTAAAAGTTAAGAAAAGTCAGGCTAGTTCATGAGCATTTACACTGGTCTGGTTTGAGTGGGGAGCTAGATGAATTCATCTTTATGTACAATTGAAAATCCACTCACTGTATTCTTAACCTTTTCCCCTCTAGGCGCAAGGATTAATGAATAAGCTATGCAAATTATGTGCCTGCCTCCATCCATACATTCGCCGACGCTGCTTCGTTTGTGAGAGCCCCCAAAACAAGACGTCAGTAACTTGCCCAACACAGGACTGTGGTGTTATATACTGCCAGCTGTGCTGGAAAGACATGCAGTACTTTTGTTTTGCCTGCACTCCATATCAAGACTTTGTATCTGACATAAGTGACAATGAGGAAATTGCAAGATATGTTGACTAAACATGACATTTTGTTACTGCCTCCTGCAATGTAAATTAATATTCACAGTGCTTCTAGACCCTTTTTCCTGTCCTTACTTGGATTAATAATAGGTTTTCATGATGTATATACTTTTTGTTAATAAAATAAACTTTAGAAGTTTCACAGCCTGCCTTTGTCATTTTTTGTAAGAAATGTATTTTTAAGGGAAATACCGACAGAATTCACATCCCTTTCAGTACAGCATCACACTCTGTGGTATTCTGGAATTCTCCACTTCCAGCTGTTAAAGAAATGATGGAAAACAAATAAGCAAGGGATGTCCTACAGCTGATAAATAGCATACTTGTGAATGTGAAGCACTTGACAAGTCAAACCATTTCCTCACCTGAAGAGAGCATTATGCATGGAGTGCTTCAAGTTTTCTGTCTACTTATTGCAATTGTCTGAATGTTATCATAATATTTAGTTTTGAACCCTTTAACATAGTTAAGAAAGTACAGTTGTGTAAGTTAAAGTTGCCATAACAGCAGATACTCGAATAATCACTGCTGCAGTAGCCTTAGCTACATGGTTTATATCCTCCTAAGGATATAACAGCTGGCCAGCTTCCAAAGCTTCAGGGCAATTTCCTTTAAAATAACTTTCCTAAAGAGAAAAGTAACAAACCATCAGTAAACAATAAGGAAATGGAAGGTTTTATCCCCAAAGGGAACTTATCTACCCAGCTAAGGAAAGCACATGCCAGCCGTCGATCCTCATAAGCCTCAGAAGTCCATACTGTTCAGGTGCAGTAAAGCTCTGAAGGGCTTGGTGCCCAAATTTGTCTTTCAGTCAGCTCAGCTCGAGCTGCTTGATACTTTGAGTAAGTGGAAGTTGCCCTGAAGCTTTGGATACAGGCTGGTTGTTATATCCTTGGCAGGATATAACCCATATAGCTAAGGCTACTGCAGCAGTGATCAGTATAAAGAATGTAGATTGTTCTTTCTGCCACCCACTATGCATCAGTCCTTTAGAACAGAATGTAACATGGGTCCTTTCTGAACACTGCTGCACATGGATCAGATGGAAGTTAAAAAAATCTCACATTTCTTATCCCACTTGTAAGGTACAGTGCAATAAAGCTCTAACTATAACCCAGATATTCTGAGCTTGAATAGTAACAAGCAAAGGGAGGATAGGAGTAAGTATTAACACTGATTGATGAGTCCTTGGATGAAGGAGTAGTGAATTTGGTTGGCTGATTGCTACCATGCAGGGATACACTTGCAAAGCAATGAAATGTCCAAAACCAGTGAAAATAGGCTGGGTGAGCCCAAGCAAGTGATAACAGCCCTTAGATCATGTGGGTGTCACATGCATGCAAAGGGGGTAGGATGATTTATGGTGATGTGGGTGCTCACATCAGCCACCATTAGTAGAGCTAAGGCCATAAGAGGAATACCTTCTTTGCTGGAATGCTGGCAGGGGCACAGATCACCTCCATGTCTGCCTGTAGGGCACTCTCCATCCTCATGGCTGTCCATACAACAGCCCTCTCACTCTAGTATTGGGAATACTCAGTACAAGGAATGAATGGATTCAAGACACACTGGGTGAGACCTGATTACTGGTAGGCCTGGAGAAAAAAATCTCAGATGTTCTGCCATACGAGAACACATGACTTCTTTAAAATAAATGCAACTATAGTCAAATTATTTAAGTTTATAAAAAATAGCATCTGAAATTTTGAATATATAGATGGCACAGAGTTATAGCTGTCTGCATAATTTGTTGTGTAACAATATTAGATCTAGAACTGTAAGTCATAAATTAGTTTGGTGAATCAAATTTGACTGTCAAAACATTCAAACACTTAAAAGAAATGTAGCAAAATGCAGAAAAACACTGATCATACACACAAAACATTTTCTTGTGGATAGTGTTCCTCCCCATCCCACTCCACACTCCACACACAATTATTCTAATGCAGAAGTTAGCACTGACAGAGAAGCTTTGTAAACATAACACTATATGTACAAAACATGCTCTTCAAACTTTTACTGAGTCAGCAATTTCTCCACCTTTCTTATCTGTATGCATATTACTGGCACTGCAGAAGGTACCTCCACCACCAAAAAGAGATGGCAAAAGCATCAATATGTCAGTATATAACTATGTGAACAGCACCAAGTTAGGCAGCTAATAGCAGCTTTTAGCTGTACCATCTGAATTTATACATCATGATACTCCTTTTTATTTTGGAGGAGTGACAGTATTTCAGCCTTCCCACTTGGCAGCTAATGCTTTAGAGAAAAAGGGCCAGAGTTGTATCTGGTTCATGTGGTGCCCACCACCACTCCCCAGTCTGGCAACCCTCAATACTAAGTTGTGGAACAACAAAAGGAACATCAGTTCTTTCTCCTAAGGAGGGGTATATCACACCCTGCCCTTACATCTATGTGAGGAGTATGGGAACAAATTAAAACAAAATTTGCTTATTGGACCCTCACACCTTGTGCCCAGATTGGCTGCTCACTTCACCCTACACCATAGCTATGCTTCTGTCAAGGGCTTTGGTTGATTTGCAACTCAGTGATTTTCTTAGTCTGCCTATTAATCCATTTGTTACTGCAGATATGTCTGTGCTGACATAAGTAACAATTTTAGGAAGTTAAAAACAGATTTAATTGAAATTGGGCAACTGTTATTTGACAGCTTACTTTTTTTTTTTACAAAAAGCCTCAGAAATAAGTGAGTGTCAAGGGACTTTAAGATGAGTAGCAGTGTTTCCAACCAATAAAAACACTAGACTAAAATCTGCACAACTCACAAACCTCACAAAACAAGGCATAAGATGACATAAAGGTCAATTTATGAAATCAAAACAAAACTCTCTAATCAAGACTCCTAAACAGTTATAGAAAGAAGTCAGTCAAATAATAGGTAGATCAACCTTATCAGTCCAACAAAATACCACACCTAAGTTTACACCATCTGACTTCCTCAATGAATTTAGCAATTTCCCATCAGTATCTAACAGTACCATATCCCAGCCATGGTCTCCCAAATTTTCACCCTACATTCCCCTAGTCTACTTTAAACTCATCCAAAGCAATGACACTGTACCAATATTTTAACATGTACATATAGGCAGTTCCCCAAGATTAGATTGCATTCATCTCTGGTCCACATAATACTGCAGAAATTTTATACGTGTATACCTCAAACATAAATAAAACCTATGTCTGACCTAAAATACTACGCTCTCAATCTGGAAAACTGCCATAGTAAACCTACTCCCAAAACAAACAAACCTATCCACAGTGTCACATTACTACCCAATTTCCATTCTCCCCAACCTGGGAAAAATTCTAGAGAAATTAATCTACATAGAACTAACAGACAGTATGAGAAAATATTACCTTCTTTCACACAAATAACATCTATTGGTCAGCACACAGCACAATAACAGCACTTTGAACTTCCACAGATGAAATCCTTCTAGGCATGAACAAAGGTCAGCTGACGGTCATCTTTTGTATTCACCTCTCCAAAGCATTTGATTTAGTGGATCACAAAATTCTCTTAAACCACCTACTTGAAATACGTGTTAGCCCAGATACCATTTTGTGGTTCCAGAACTATCTGTCTGACTGATACTGTACTGTCAAAGTCCATTCTTCATTCCTTCCTTCAGAGACTCTCAGAAAAGGTGTGTCACAAGACTCGATAATTTCCTCATTTTCTCCATCTTTGTCAATCAACCTCCACTTGACCTCTATTACCTTCCTGTGATAATTTATACAGATGGCATGGTTTTATTCTGGTCAAATCAGTCCCTCACAATACTCTAAAAAGAATTTCAAGTTGATCCTTTCCCTTATAAACAGATTAAAAAAAAATCTACTAAGCACATGCAAAACAAAATGAAAGAAAAAAAAACATTCTTTTTGGTACAAATCAGAAACTGCATAAAACTCATTTACAGCTAGACATATTTACACTGTCTTGGAAAACACTAGTACTTTCAAATACCTGGATATATTGCTGAACCAATTTCTCAGCTTCGCTCTGTATCTTGGCAAAACCAGGAAAAAGGTTATTTCACTGCTATTCTGGACCAATAAACTGTCCCCATTTTTATCCAAAGCATCCAGATCAACAATCAGTAAAAGCATCCTGTTCTCTAAACTGGAGTGTGGCCTCCCCTTGATAGCATCTGCTTCAAAGACAAATGCTGCACGTATGCATACAAACACAATCAATCATTCTCTCCCCTAAGTATGAACACCACTGCAAACTGTAGAAAAAGCAAAGCAGCTCCCAGTCAAGCAAAGAACTGCCTTCCTGTTACATATGTATCTACAACCAAATATTATTGCCCTTAACAGCTAAACTAATATGACAACCCCTATCCTACAAGTTCAGGAATCAAGAACACTCGGCAGCCTTGCAAACAAGTGTCAGTATACAGATCACTGCTTCGTTATTACTGACCCAAAAACTCTGAATCTATTCTCTCCTGTATCAAAGAAATATGATCATACCCGGTCTTTTGGACACAAATAAAAATTCTTCAGGAACTTACTAAATGCCTGTGTTACATTCCTGGCCACATTACCTAAACACACCATGTTCTCTCAATAATAACTTTTCACTCTCTATATCTCTGCAACTGTGCATCACACCTTAACATTTGACCCTCTTTTATACAGTGCATATAATTTCTCCATAATGCATTAGCTGATTTCAATTTCAATTAACTGTGTAACATAAAGAATTTCTTACACTGGATACTTAAGCATACTTACCTTGCTGTTACATTACTCTAGCCTTATTGTGCACATCATATTGTACTGACATTCTGTCTGCGCTGTATACTTTAATTTTATTATTGGACTTTTCTCCAGGCTGAGACTGAAATTGGTCATTTTTGTTTAGTGCTCTACCCCAGTTAACAGATTCAAATAAAATAAAAAATATCAATGAGTGGAAAGCAAATAACAATAAAGCTAGGCTGTCATACTTGAGTATTAAGTATAATGCTAACGCGAAAAAAATAAATGAAAATGTCAGAGTGATTTTCAATCAGTTGATGAATAAGGTTTGCATTAAAACATCTGATTTGCTGTCTAGTAAATTAGAAAAAGAAAACAAGACTTCAAAAACTGTAAATGAAAACAAAGTCTGAGAGAGAGATTGCAAGGATTATCTGGTAGACAATATTTATTATAACAAAGGGAAAAGCGCTAAAGAAAATATACTGAATGATAATGAAAGTAATAATGCTGGGCAATAATTTGGCAACAATCAACTAGAGTTTTTTACAGTAAAAAGTACATTCATCCCCCAAGAGATATTTGAGGGTTGTTGAACAGCAGAAGAGATAACAGAATGGTCTCCAGCTGCAAACAACAGGAGTGCCTCAACAATTGACAGCATGGCCAGCCAGTCCACAAGCAAAAAGTTATACTGGTAACTTCCAACTAAGCAAAAGAGTACATGGGTAGAAACTGTCAAAAATGGACAATTATAATACAGCAAACCAATAGAGGCAATCAATGGCCTTTTCGTTCAAGGACATGCTAGCAGCATTATATGCAAGGAACACTGATGCAGATTATAATATGTCAAATTATCTTCATCAGAAGATGTGGTTTTGTTAAGTAAGGGGCATTTAGTCCCTCCCAAAGAGCTAATCTTGAGGTACCTTAACATTTCTTAAACTGTATACATATAACTTTAACCTTAAATGCTTGTGTAACAGTGAAGCAAGGTCTGAAGCTATTAGTTAAAAGATCTGTTAAACTGAATGCATTTAACCCTTTTTATTACCTAAGATAGCAGAATTTAACAAAGTTTGTGAACATGAGATTTAACAGTAGGAATTTAAAATGGAAACATTTTATCTGATATTATCAAATAAGAAAAAGTGCCTAGGTATTTTGTGCAGAAACGTTTACACTACTTGACAGCATAATTTATGAATGGTTTTCTGAACGGCTTATTGTTTGATACTGCATTGTAGTTAAAGGATGAACATCCAATAACAAGCAGAATTTTTGCCATACATATAAGTTGATAATAACTTTAATGAGCCACCGCTGAGACAGGCTGTGGCTTCAGGGAATGGCTACATATACTGAAGGAGCAATCAATGAAGCTGTGAATACTGTTTGGGTTTACATTAAAGGCTCTTTTGATGTTTTACCTAAAATCAAACATGTTAATATAGAACTCAGTGTCATCTTTGTCACTTTGAATATCATGGCCGAGAACTTTCTTACCCCCAACAGATTTAGGTATAGAGGTGTTTTTTTGGAAAATAATTATTAGAATAAGGGCATGGGGTTAAAAGTTTGAGACTTATCGAAATGCTTGATACTTTTTAAGTAACAGTTTTATGATTTGTAATGGGTGTATCTATAAGCAGAAAGCACTGGTAGCAATGGGTACTGCTATAACACCCAGCTATGCCAGCTTATTTTGGCTAATATTATTAACCTTTATTTATGTTTTATTGATTATGTTTTGTCATATGGCAAAGGAATAAAGCTGAATTATATATTTCGATCATATTATTCAGTGTACTGAGCATTTGAGATTTAAGACACCTTATGATATTAAAACTATTTCTTTAGAAACTGCTGTGAAGAAAACTTGGTAATAAGTTTGGGAGTGGAATTTTTCAAAAAAAAAAAAGAATCAGTGAGTAATGTTATGATACACTGGTGCATTACGCAGCATTATCACCTCACAGCCAGTCACAGATTATAATAAGGGTGAACTGGGCAGTCACTTGAGGCCCACAAGTGGCCACCCAATATACTGTCTTGGCCATCTACTTTTATTTACAAGAATTTTGTTACATTCAGCAGTGCTGCTAACTTGTATTAGTTAGCAAACATGCTGAATGTAAGTCACTAATGCATGTTATAACACTTTTTTAAGCAAAATATTTAAAAAAAACTTTCAAATGATACTGAGTCTTTGTGAATATTCTGGTGGCTGAATCTGTATGAGAATGCACAGCACACACTGCTAGCATGTTAACGTGGCACTGCACTTTTACTGGGTACTGAACCATTCCTGCTTGTAAAGCTGCAACATTTAGTGAGTATTGCTTATTGGGCAGATCTGCCAGGCTCTTTTATAAAACCACACACATTTCAGGAAGGTAGAGATAAAGTTCTCAGGTAAAATAGGGGATGTGCTTGAAAAACAGGGACAGTCAAAAAGTATATTTATTTATTCACATGCACTTTGATGAAATATTCTTTCACTGAAAGGATGTTATAGTCTTAGAAGTCTAGAACACCTCCTGGATTCACAAACACCAAATGACAGACAGGAGATTTGTTCTCGTGGTTGTATAATATTCTTAGGAAGTGGACAGACTAGGTGGGTATTCATACTCTAGAATCAGTTTTTAAATGTATGCTCAAGACGGGGTTGCTAACACTAAGGCAACATTTAAATCTTTCAGTTGTTCAACAATGAACTGGTCTTACAACCTCCCCACCTAATGCACAAACCTTGTATCCGTACTCTACTCAGTTTTGTGTTGTATCTCAGAAGAAGGAGGGAGTGTTGGCTCTGAAATACACTGTTGGTGATGGTGTAGTAGTACGTGATATTTCTTCTGCCTTATTTTCTGCTGTAAAAAGAAACTGAGGGGATCTCTGACAGGAGCTGCATTTACAGTTTTTTGTGTCAGAATATTTCCATTTTTCATAACAGAAGGAGAATATCAGGCTCAGCTGCTCTAAATATTAATACTAATGAAAAAAGAAAGGTAAGGAAATGAAAATCAGACAGCAACTTGAAATTAAGAGTAATAAAACAATGATCATACCAGACCACTCAACTGGCCAGAATTTCAGAGAATGTCCAGATTTTTGCCTCTTATTTTTGGTCCATTCCTCATAATATATGTGTTTTTCCTGGCAAGTCATTGAGGACTAAAGTCACTAAATAATGACAGACATTTGAGTTTTAGACTTTATATCCTTCAGAAAATGCACACTGATGGAAATCCTGTTATTCTAACAACATTCTAAGTTTATAAGGGCAATATTTAAAATCTGTCTATGCTTTTGGGCCTTTGCCCCCCCCCTCCCCCCCACCATTATTTTTGATTTTGTCCAGAATTCTTGTGCTAAGAGGTTGAGAGATATGTGTCGCACTCAGACTGCCTTCTGCTGCAAGGACTTGGAAGGGAAGGTGGAGGACATAACTGAATGTGACAGCCCGCACAAAACAGTAGTTTACAAACGCACACAGCAACAACCCCCTACAAAGTACACATTCCAATCCCCCTCCTCTTTCCTTCTGTTGATTGTGTTGCCTGCCTGAATCATACATTTGTATGATACTTTGCCTCTGCTCTGAGCTGCGATTTGTCTAGCATAATTCTTGGTTTGGAGAATTAAATGAATTTTATAGCACATGTATTTATAAATGAGTTTTAGGAATTATTCTGCCTGTTCTAGGGATGAGAGTGTGTTAGAGACTGCTATACTAACTGTACAAAGGGAAGAGTAGCACATTAAATGAAGTCTCTAGTCTGCATCCAGACAGGTAGGGGGTTGCACAGGCTGACTTTTAACTGGTGTGCCTTTTTTTCTCTTTTCCTGTCCTTTTAATGTTGTGCTATTTGTATATAATCATAAAATAACCAAGCTTACTTGTGTGTGTGTCTTCAGATCAATAAACAGACTCATACACCATCAATGGTATATACTGTATTATACTGCATATTGATTAGTGTGTACTAGATATATATACATATATATATATATATATATATATATATATATATATATACACACACATACATATTTCTATAAACACACACGTACGTACACACTGCATATGTGCTTAAAAAATGTTATACTATGCAAGTAATGTTATTATAGATAAGTAGAAACAGTTGTCCCATTATAAATAAAACTAGTGCATATACTCAGCAGTTCTGCATGCTAGGTTCCAATGAGGGGCTGTGTGCAAATTGATCCAGAACTAACAGATTTAGCATCTTAGGATAAATACTGTATTCTTGGTCTGTCTATGTCAGCCCTACTAATAATACTTTAGACAGCAATGATAAGGGAAATGAATGATTACGTAGTTTGCTGAGTCTGAAAAATAACTGAAAAAAATGGAAGTATTAGCCAGCCACAGCAAACCTGCAAGTACATGTGGGCATACATATGTGGGACATAGATATGTGGGGCATACATATGTGGGCATAAATATCTGGGGCATACATATGCTTTCTTACGACGGTTGTCTGTATCAAACTTATAAAGTAATTGCAGAAACAAGCTTAGAGGTTCAGCTTATCTATACAGCCCAGTTACCTTCCAGAAGCAGTGGAGACAGGGTTCCTCCAATAATATACAATAGGTTGCATACCCCCAGAAATAAATATATGGGGGGCTGTGTTATAATACTCAGCTCCCAGTGGCAAGTGATATTTGGCAAAACAACCTATACATTGATCAAACTGGTGGTGAGGCTGATGGATTGAAAATAACCCAGGACAACAAAGTACACTTTTCCATTAGTGCTCAGCAACAGGCTTTCTGGTTCCATTCTTGGCACAGATGACTTGTATAAAGTCTACACATCATCCTTATGTTTGCATGAGATTTGTCCAGTTCTCTGGTTTCCTACCACATCACAAGGACATGTGGTAGGCATATCACTGACTCTAAATTCAGTGTAGATGCTGTGATACGGAATAAAGGCCTGCCAATGTACTTCCATTTCCTATTTGATTAGTAAAGTCTATTGATAGAAGTGACTGCACACGGGGTTTCTATATGAGTCAGCTGCACCTTGATAGTACTGGATGGATGCATGGATGCATAGATGGGTAAGTAATAGATATCTTACTTCATTACTCCAGTATGCATTCTGAAGCACTAAGAAATAACTTCACCAGTGGGCAGGCTGCCACAGTGAGTAAACTTAACAATAAGCGATGCAGCTTTTAACGAGAAAAGTAAGAAGTTAGAAAATAGGTTTAAGGGCAGAAGCAAGTGTGGAAATGTTATTACTTCCAATTTAGTCAAAGTTAATAGACAATTCATGTGATATATAAATCAGCCAGCCCTCTTAGATGTGCAGGTTAATTCCGCAGAGGGATTACACAATGATAATTTTATAGCTATGACTCAGACTTATACAGCTGATGGCAAATGTAGACTATTATTAATAACTAAAGAATGCAGACAGGGCATAACATCATCGAGAGGGTAATGGGAGAAAGACCAAATTATGTTTATGCCACAATGGAAACCAACTTTGTGGCAATATGAGAGGGATTGTAACCATAACTTAGTTTTGTTTTACATATAAGCACTATCTGTTTATCATTATGATAATAGTAAACACCCTTGCTCTGCAGTGTCAGTGGTGCAGCAGGTAGCAAACTCACCTTTTGCGCAAAAGGCTGTGGGCTCTTTTCCCATACCAGGCAGATTGATTGCTGACACTGCAGTGTGGCATAAGGGGGTTGCTGCACTCCTAAGTGTGCTGTCCTTTAGATGAGATGCTAAATCGGGGCCCCATCTCCTTGGGTTGGCAGTAGCCCAGGTGGATATAAAAGATTCCAATACTCCTATTAAAAAGATCCTTTACTTAACACAACATAAACATGGTGTTAACATATTTACAGGCATATAAGTGCACATTTATTTTTTACCATTTATCATTTTTCTTATACCATTCTCATTGTTATTCTTCCATAACTGACCCACACTTCCTCCACAACCATAATCTAATTTTTCACAATAAATTTGCCTATATCCATTTCCCATTAAATAAACTTTTATTCAGTCTTTACATATTTTTTCTTCTTGTTATTATTATAATATCTGTACATGATCACATTCATATCTATATTGTTTAAGTCATTAATATTCTCAAAAAAGTTTCTTCACACTTTTTCCAGAGTTTCACCACTCTTTTACATTTAAAAAAACATGGACTGTAGTCTCTTCCTCTCCACAAATAAACACACTTTTTCAAATTTCTTTTTATATGCCCTATTCCGCTTTCCTGGTAACTTGTTTATTACCAGTCTCACAGCAAATTCTGATACGCTGTTATCTTGGTACATCATTTTTTCCTTAATTTAATGACTTTAATCATTTCTTATGATAAATTTCCCCATGGATTTACATAATAATATTGTTTCATCACATTATTTTACCATATCCTCCTATCTTTCTCAATATCATCATTTTTTTATTTTTCCATGTTAGTATTTAGTTTCATATTTTCATAGATGTGTACTAGGCTAATGAGCACTACAGCCTTTTTAATCCTAGCCATGCATCCCAAATCTCTGACAAATTCTGGTACCCTTGATAAGTGTAAGCAGGAGATTGGGAAATGGAATATTTGCAAGCAGGGGCCTGGGCGATGGACCATTTACAGGCTCCCTGTGTCCATTAGAGACATAGAAGCCAAACTAAGAATGAATTTCCTGTACCCTGTCCAATTGTCCAAGTTGCACTTGAATTGGGTTAGGGAGGAGCTCTGCTTCACATGAGAGGGGAGCCTGTTTCAGGGAAGGGGTAGTCTCTGGGATACCTACACATCTCTCCAGCAGGTCCTATTTATATGGCAGGCAAGATTTAAGTCTTTAGAGCGGATAATTCTGGTGCTGTTTGTTTTGTGGATCTGCAGTAGGTCCATCATGGTGGGGTCTGACAATGCCTTGTATACCAGGCATAGATCTACCCTCAACAGCCTGTAGGAGACAGAATACAGGGATGGAGCTTTGAGGCAGTTTGCACAGGACATGTTACTTATGCCCTGTATTCTTTTATTGAGGAACCTCTGTGGACATTCTAATTGTTGGACGTGCCTGGTTAGGTACATACCAAAAGGGGTACTGTACTCAATGATAGGTCTGATGAATGCTGAATATAGTGGAAGAATGACCTTGGTGGGCCTAGATGTTATACCCTTGTTTATAAGTTGCACAGCATGGAATGTTTTCTCACTATTGTAGTCACATGATGGTAAAAGGCTTAGATTACTGTCTACATGTATTCTCAAGCCCCTGACTACTGGATTGATTCTTAGGAGTATGTTGTCAATATGATAGTTACCAGGAGTGGATTACTTCCAGAAGGATACTATTATGCATTTATTGGCATTTAGTTATAGTTCATGATTCTGACACAAGTTATTTGTCTGTGTTAGCCCTGCCTGGAAAATATTAGTGTCACTGGGAAGTTTATGACTGCTCCTAATTTGCAATCATCTGCAAATTTGGTCCACTTGATAGTTTTTAATTTCTTCATTCACATATTCTTTTTCTATTTTTCTTATTGCTACCATCAGCCAGAAAGTTTTGTACTCATATTTAAACATTATCCCTATTAATTTTTCATTCTCTTCATTTACCCACTTTAATACTCTGTACAAGTTTAAAGAAACAGAATAAACAACTGGATATAGTAACCCCATCCCCCCTTCATCTTCACTCATATACAACACACTGGGTTTATCTTGAACCCCATATGAAAGAAAACATATATTGCATAATTACCTTTTCATATTTTTTCTGGGATCATATAAACACTTGACATATATGCTATATTCCCATTAATGCAGAATATCCCAGATAAGTCTTTTCCCCTGAATACTAGACTACATGTCCTCCACAGAATACATTATTCTTTCATTTCTTTTATCAAACCCTCCTATTACATTATAACTACACAATTTTTCCCAAATGTTATACCTAGCATAGCCATTTCATTCACTGGAAAATACACACCCCAAGTTTTCACCATGTCATGCAAACCCTTACTTTTATCTTTATTCAGGGTCATTCCTGTTTCCTTTAAATATCCATTCAGACAAACCAAAACTTCCCTCATTCATATTTAGATCTTAGCAACTACCATTATATCATCTGTTTATGTTAAAACTACTGGAATCACCACCTACTTTGCATCACATATCTATAATCTTTCATTTTATCTATTCTATTTATTACCAGTGCAAACAATATTCTACTCATGGGACATCCTAGTCTTATTACACACTTCATGTATATTTCTTTACTCAGTCACCCATTCACATACAGTCTCACTCTATTATTTTGATATGCTGACATACACAATTTCCTAACTCTGCTACCTGTTCCATATTTCTCTACAACATCCCACAAACCATCATGTCCTACTGTGTCAAATGCCTTACTAATATCACCCACCATAAGTTTCACATCCTCCCTTTCATAGGTTCATAGGTTCTTACTAGGCTATCTGCCCTAGGGCATTTATAAGCCTAGCCAGAGTGTGTTTGGCTTTCGCCACCCATTTTAAATGAATTTTGCTATGCCCTTTTTCGAGGTTAGTATACTGTGCCTCTGTCTAACAGTGACACAGAAGTGATACCCGGGGTAAACCTACAATCTCCCATCCACTCATCAAGATTCCTCTTGAAGAGAGTCAATGAGGTACTCTGCCTAACCTGGTCTGGGATTTTATTCCAGAGTGAAGGGAGCCTCTGGGTTATGAATCTGTCCCTCCAGCATGTCCTATTTATTTCAGTGCTGAGGTTCAAGTCTCTCGGTAGCGTGGCTCGATGGGATTTGGATTTTCTGAGGTGCAGCATGTCCATTAATTCCGGGTTGGACATGGCTTTATACATCAGGCACAGATTGCCTCTGAGCAGGCGGTATACCACTGAGTAGAGCTGGAGTTTCTTTAACCGGGCAGCATATGGCATCTGTTTGAGCCCTTTGATCCTCTTGGTGAGGTACTTTTGGGGTCTTTCCAGTTGCTGCAGGTGTCTGGTAAGGTACATCCCAAAAGGGGCATTGTACTCAATTATGGGCCTGAGGAGGGATGAGTAAAGAGGCACGATGACCTCCCCTGATCTAGATGTGAATCCCTTCATGATTAGGTGGGCTATATAAAATGTTTTTCTAACCACTTTGGCCATGTGGTTTTCAAATGAGAGATTGCTATCAACTTGGGTCCCCAGGTCCCTAATTATTTCTTCCGTACTTAATGGATTACCACCTATGTGGTCATTTGTGGGCACTTTGTTTTTGCTAAAGGGGATGACTATACACTTTTTAGCGTTTAGCTTGAGGCCATGGCTCTAGCACCAGTTGTCTGTTTCTATGAGGCCCTTTTGTCGGATGCTTGTGTCAGCTGGAGAGTCGATTATGGCGCCTAGTTTGCAGTCATCTGCGAACTTGGTCAGCCACAGCCCTTCCATGTTGGCCTGTACCTCCGAGAAATATATACCGAACAAGAGAGGTCCCAGGACTGAGCCTTGTGGGATGCCACTTGTAACTGGTTTGGAGTCTGACATGGCTCCAGCAATTCTAACCATGTGGGTTCTGTCCTTGAGCCAGTTTGCAACCCATCTAGTGACATAGGGGTTTATATTTAAGCTGGTGAGCTTATCTATAATGCCTGAGTGAGGTATTGTATTGAAGGCTTTTGCGAGGTCCAGGTAGGCTGTGTGGACCACCTTCCCCTCGTCAATGGCCTCGGTGACTCTTTCAAAGAAATTGATCAGGTTTAAGAGGCAGGATCTGCCTTTAACAAAGCCGAACTGGGTAGGATCCAGTGTCTGTAGGTCCCCAATATCTTTATTTATGAGGTCCATGATGATCCTTTCCATAGCTTTGCAGACCAAGCTAGTCAGGCTTATGGGGTGATAGTTTCCAGGATCCGTTGAGGCACCACCTTTGTGGAGAGGGACCACTGTTGCTGTACGCCACTCTTTGGGTATATATCCTGTGGTAAGGCTGAGATTGAACAGTAGTTTTATGTTTGGGTTTAGCTCTTCTTGGAGTTCATGTAGGACGCAGCCTGGGACACTGTCTGGTCCCACTGATGCTGTGTTTTTTGCTTTGGAGAGGGCGGCTCTTACCTGAGCATCTGAGATGTCAGGGGGGCAGCACTTTGCTGGGATAGATATTTGCCCTTTTGGTGGGGGGGGGGGAGTTTGTGCTGAACCTGTCAGCTAGGATGTTGGCAATGTCTGTGAGTTCGGTGTATTTTTTGTCATTTTGGACTAATTCTGAGCATATCTGGGAATTCCCACCCAGGTTCCTAACATAACTAAAGAAAGCCTTGTGATTATCCTTAGTGCCCTGTGCAATGTTTCTCTCGAAGCTGGCCTTAGACGATTTTATGAGTGCCCGTAGTTTTTTGCTAATACTGATCAGAGATGCCTTCCCTTTTTGGGATTTTGCTCTATCATGTAGTAGCTTCCTCCTTCTATTGTATAGTTTGTTTATGGCTGGGGTCCACCAGACAGGACGCCTGCCTTTGGAGGATTGAGTCTTGGTTTTATTTGGGTTTGCATGATCCATGCATTCCTGAAGGTGTTCATAGAATGCGTTTATAAAGGATTCTGTGGTCTGGGCCGTATTTTCCACAGGCCCCAGGGGCTTTGAAGGATTCCACCTCGGTTTTGAGGAGTGTGAAATTTGCTTTAGAGAAGTTTTTCACTGTGGTTTTCTGGGCAGGGGGTGGGGTCGGGATGTGAATATCCAGTGAGATTAGTTTATGGTCTGATCTTACCAGTGAGGGATACACTTCTGGTCTGGAGCATAGAGCCCCCATGTTGGTGATGATCAGGTCCAGTATGTTTTCCCCTCTTGTGGAAGTGGTAACACGTTGTTCCATAGCATTTGAGTTTATAAATTCTAGGAACCTTTGGGCTAGGGTGTTGGAGCTAGAGTAATGCTCCCAGTCTATGTTTGGGTAGTTGAAGTCGCCCAATATAATGGTGTTTGGATAGACCTTCATATTTTCCAGTGTTCTCAGGAAGGCCAAGTGGGGTTCCTGGGTTTGGGAGGGTGGTCTGTAGTGGGCTATAAACTGGGAGGCAGTTTTATCCACTGTTAGTTGCACATGGATAATCTCTGATGCTTCGTGCTGTGCTACCAACCTGGAGGTGTGGGTATCTTTGACGAATATTGATACTCCCCCTCCTTTTGTGGTCCGGTCCAAGTTTTGGGGCTGAAAAGCATGGTATGAGGTATAACCTGGTAGTGCTGGGGTGCTCTCGGGAGCCTTGAACCAGGTTTCTGTTACTGCACAGATATCGATGTTCTCCATGCTAAGGAGAGTTTTGAGTGCATGCCTCTTGAGGTTTAGACTTCTGGCATTGAGTAGCATTACTCTTAGTTTCTTATCCCTTGTGATACCTATGGAGGTGGGTTTGTCTTTTGAGCCTTGCCTAAAAAAGGCACTATGGGGGTGGCAAGAACCTTTGCCAATATCCAAAAGCCCAGGGGTGACAGGTGCAAGCCGTCCCTAGCGAAGCATCGTGGCTTGTCGAGCATGTCATCCCAGGCTGACAGGCATTGGATCCCCTTTGAATGACACCAATACTTAAGCCAATTGTTGAAATTGATCATCTTGTCTTCATATTGTGGCATCATTCTTGGTGAGGGTAAGATGCTACTCAAGGTCAGGGTCATACCTGCCTGGGCTACATGCTCAGAGAGCTCCTCTATGTCTCTTTTCATGTAGTCCAGGGAGGTACTTCTCAGGTCATTCACACCAGCATGGACAATGATAGAGTCATATTTGTACTTGCCTTGGAGTGACCTGAGTGCTTGTGTTATGTGGCAGATCCTAGCGCCCGACAGGCAGCTCACTGTGACCTTCTCCTTGTTCAGCCTGGTGAGCGGGACGTCAGTGTGCCTGACAATAGAGTCACCTATTACAAGTGTATCAGGTGTGTTGTTTAGCCTTAAGGGCTGTGACTGTTCGGCACACTGGCTTTGTGAGCTATGTGTTGCACGTGTTTTGTTTTGGGGTAGCGGTTGCTTGGGTGTCTGCTTTGGAGGTCTCTGCTGCTTAGGCAGATTTTTATTTAGAGCCTCCGAGTATGTTTTTGTGTGTTTATGTGTTTGGTTTGCTGTCGTGGTAGGTCTATGTGAGACTGGAATTGTAGTGAGTGTGGTTTCCTTCTCCTCCTGACTGGTTACACCAGTACTGAGTTCAGAGAGCTTAGCCTCCAGTTTGGCTATATGGGTGCATCTCTCACATGTGTTGGAATTTGTTGGGAGGAGGAAAGGGTTGTCTGTGTACATGAGGCAGTTGTAACATTGCCTCAAGATTCCCAGATTCACCAGCTGGACCAGAGAGGAGATTGACAACTGACCTTTGGACATTCTAGAATAGTATTGGGAATTCCTTTATAATTGAGAAAAAGGGCCAGTGGGGAACAAGGTACTCAAGGGGAGTTTGTGAGGGTGTAGTGCTTTTAATTTTTTAGTGCTGACTTATATAATTGCTTTAGTGACCAAGTGCCAGGCTTTAGAGTAGGAACAGGATGTTTATTATGAGAACTAGATCAGTTCTAAGGGAAAAAGTGAAGAGCAGACTTTGTGGAGCCGAGAATGGTTTAAACCCAATTAAGCGGAGCTGCCCGATGCTGCACTATGTGCAAAATCGCACAAAGCGGGTTTTATACAGGGGGACTTGAAAGAGCTAGAAATTGGCCCAAAACAGCCAATAGACTACCAGATTCTTGTGCTGGGAACACTCCTCCAGGGATAGATAGGCTGCTCTAAGCTTCCCACTGCCACTGGTGAACAAAGACGCCTCCCTTTATCCAAGAAAGGAAATGGGCAACACAGGAACTTTCCAAAAGTCCAGAATACAGCAAAGTCTGTATTTGGACTACTCTAGGTCAGGAAAGATGGGAAACAAGGATAATTTTTTTTTTTTTTCTTTTTTGCAACAAACAGCAGGAAAATGCAATAAATATGCATTATAGTAATATGCAAATTACTTACAAGATCATCCATAATTTTTCTCACAACCGATAACAATTCTTGACATCCCTTCACTTTTATACCATATATACCTTCTCCATAATATCCCTCATCCTTCCTTCCATCCTCCTCTATATTATTCTCATAAAAAAATATAATCTCTGTTATTTAATGTGATAGGTCTCCATTTTTTTCTTTCATTCTTCTCATCTCTCTTCCATATACATTTTAATATCCTACTACATAACACTTCATAAACAAACCCTTCTTTCAACCATTCATTCAGTACATTTACAAATACTCTTTTTGCTAATCCATTAATTTCTTATGCATTCCATACTCTATACTATCTAGGTCTGATACTGAATCAGATTTACTTTCCTAAGTACTTTATTCAGTTCACTAATAATAATTTATTTTTCAGATTCTTCCTTAACTCATTCTATTTTTTTCCATTCTCTTATTTTCCTTCTTTTTACTCTTATAGACATTTTCCAGATGCTGAACTACAGTACTCATGATTTGCTCGTGTTCTTTTTACCTCTCCTTTTAATTTTTCAATTCCCTCATTATATTAATGTCTTCCTTTACTATTTTACCCAAATATGCAGATACCTCTTCTTTCTCCCTTATAAATTATATCTCTGCCTAAATAGTAATGCCTTTTTTTTCTAGATTTAGGTTCATAGGTTCATAGGTAGGTATGAGGCTATTGGCCCTAGGGCCTATATAAGCCCAGCTAAAAAGGTACCCCGGCTTTTGCCACCCAAGAAAATTATTTTCCTGTGCCACTGTTCAGCAGAGCCACAGAGGTGATCCCCGGGGTAAATTTCCTATTTCCCATCCAATCATCAAGATTTTTCTTGAAGAATGCTAATGAGGAGCTTTGTTTGATATAGATAGGTAGTTTATTCCAGAGTATGGGAAGTCTCTGGGACAGGAATCGATCCCTCCGGCATGTTCTGTTTATTGTGGTGACAAGATTTAGGTCCCTAGAGCGTGTAGCTTGGAGGGATTGGGATTTCTTTAAGTGGAGCATGTCCAACAGCTCTGGGTTTGACATAGCTTTATATTTTAGACAGAGATCATCTCTGAGTAGGTGATATGCGACGGAGTAAAGCTGGAGTTTTTTGAGACGGTCTGCGTAGGGCATCTGTTTGAGGCCGGTAATCCTCTTTGTGAGGTATTTCTGTGGCCTTTCCAGTTGTTGTAGATGTCTTGTGAGGTACATACCAAAAGGGGCATTGTACTCTATAATGGGTCTAATGAGTGATGAGTAGAGGGGAACAATGACCTCTTTTTTTCTGGATGAGAAACCTTTTGTGATGAGGTGTGCCACGTAGAAGGATTTCCTGACTACTGTGGCAATGTGATTATCAAAGGAGATTCTACTGTCCACCTGTGTCCCAAGGTCTCTTATCACACTTTCGGCTTTAAGTATACTACTGCCTATGTTGTAGTTCATGGGTACAGAGTTTTACCAAAGGGGATGACAATGCACTTTTTGGCATTGAGCTTGAGGCTATGGCTTTGACACCAGGCATCTGTCTCAGTGAGGCCCTTTTATAGGATGTCCACATCGTTAGGAGTTTCGATTATGGCTCCTAGTTTGCAGTCATCTGCGAACTTCATTAGCCAAAGACCTTCTGTGTTAGTCTGTGCTTCAGAGAAGTAGATACAAACAGGAGAGGACCCAGGACTGAACCCTGTGGTACTCCACTTGTCACTGGTCTGAAGTCGGATTTGGAGTCTGCTACTTTCACAGTGTGGGTTCTGTCAGTGAGCCAGTTGGAAACCCATCTTGTGACATAGGGATTTATACCTAGTTTAGTGAGTTTATCTATAATTCCAGAGTGGGGGATGGTGTCGAAAGCCTTGCCAAGATCTAGATAGGCTGTGTGAACCACCTTACCCTTGTCTACAGCTTTGGTGACTGCTTCAAAGAAGTATATCAGGTTTAGGAGACATGATCTGCCTTTTACTAACCCGAACTGGGTGGGATCCAGAGTTTGGAGATTACCAATGTCTTTGTTTATAAGTTCCATGATGATACATTCCATGGCCTTGAAGACCAGGCTCGTCAGGCTAATGGGGCGGTAGTTCCCGGGGTCCATGGTGGCTTCCCCCTTGTGGAGTGGGATAACCGTTGCTGTGCGCCATTCAACAGGCACAAAGCCTGAGGTGAGGCTATGATTGAACGTGGTACTTAGGTGGGGTGCCAGTTCATTCTGTAGTTCTTGTAGAATGCAGCCTGAGATGTTGTCTGGTCCCATGGATGCTGTGTTCATGGCTTTGGAGAGTGTGTTTTTTACCTGTGCAGCCGTGATTACAGGAACTTTGCATTCTTCCAGTATAGAGATGGACTCCTTAGGGGGTGAGAGGGGGGTAAAGTTAGCACTGAACCTATCTGCCAGGATGTTGGCAATATCAGTTAGTTCTGTATATTTAGTGCCATTGTGCTGCAACTAAGAGCATATCTGAGTGTTTCCATTGAGATTCTTGACATAGCTATAGAATGCTTTGTAGTTGTGGCACACTGAGTATGCGGGCTATGTGCCATTTGGGTTGTGTTGGGGGGGTGGAGGTTGCTTGCATTTCTGCTTTGGAGGTTTCTGTTGCTTGAGCAGATTATTATTGAGAGCCTCCGTGAATGTTTTTGTGTTTCTATGTGTGGATTTTGGTGGTGTAGATTTAGTAAGACTGTGAGGAGTGTGGTGTGGTGCAACTGTTTACCTTCTCCTCTTGACTGTCAAGTTCAGTCTTGATTGGAGAGAGCTTTACCTCCAGTTTGGCTAGATAAGTGCATCTCTCACAGGTTGTAGTGTTGGGTGGTAGGAGGAGAGAGTTGTATGTGTACATGAGGCAATTTCTACATTGCCCCAAGATGCCCAGAGCCTTTATCCTCAGAATGAGATTTTTCACTGGCTAGAACTTCAAAAAACTATTAGTATCAATTCCTTCTCCTGACCTCTCTTCCTGCATGCACTCTCTCCTCATTTTCCCCTCAATATTTTTTCTTCTTCTACAGCTTCTTCTTCACCTAGTTCACCCTCTCCCCAGACTCATGTTGTCCTTCCACATGTATGTTTTCACCCTTTCCCCAGCTCTTGCTGTTCATCCTTGTGTATGTCTTTTTCCCTTTCACCTTCTTTTGCATTATTTGCTGTTTGTTCTTAGCAATCCATCCAAAAGTGTACCTTTCTTTACACAACCTGTACTCAGGCACACACCTCCTTGTAGTATGTCCTTTCTCCCCACACTGGTTACATTACACCTTGTCACAATCATTAAATAAATGAGAAAAGTCCCTACAAAAGAAATATCATTTATTATTTATTTATTTATTGCATTTCCCTTAGTTTGATATTAATGCTATAGAATCTCATGATGTAATTAGAATGAAAATGCAAATGGTTATCATATTAATTTTAGATCATCGATAATGTTCTGTTATATAAACATTACAAAGTAGTAATAAGCAAAAAAATTCTACAGAAATCAAATGTATTCTATGTCACAGTCTATACATATATCTATTATTATAAAATTATCTATTTCTCTAGGGTTTTTCTTTTTGAAAACATTGCTTTAATTATACATAACATTCCTATATATATATGTAAAATACGGTCACTGCAGCACGTCAAAAGCACAAACCAGCCAAAACGTAATAAAACTATTTATTTGAAGCACTTTTCGTTTGCTAAAATAAGGGTTTTCTGAAGAAGTTTGCTTATTTTAGCAAACGAAAAGCACTTCAAATAAATAGTTTTATTATGTTTTGGATGGTGTGTGCTTTCGACATGCTGCAGTGACCGTATTTTACCTGTTTGTCATTTTTAGCTTACTTGGTCTTTATTCCTATATATATATATATATATATATATATATATATATATATATATATATACATATATATATGATATAATACATATTATCTACTGCTTTTAATCTTTGTTTTGGTACTTACTTATTATCGCAACCAGATGTTTGCGGTCACGAAATTCCCATACTTCAACTTGTGTGAGGGCATGAAACACTGTAAGGTGTTTTTAAATGTCCTTATTGTTGAGGAAAAAGTTTGCATTACCTTCAAGTACAGAAAAAAAATGTATAAAATCCTCTTCCTGATTTGCATGCATTACAAACGCACGCTTTAATTGTCATGGCTGACAAATAGAATGTTTGAGTAGCGGTTTTGGGCTCCAGTTTCTAAAAGGGGTGTAACAGCAAGTTTTAAGTTGTGTCCCTATATTGTGTGGGTTACATTTCCCAAACAAGATTTATTATTATTACTACAACACAGAGCAGAAGGGATGAATGCCTTCACAATGAGTTACTGTTGTTTCCTACACTCCGCGTGTAACGGTCTTTTCTTTTTTAAGATGTCTCTGTCCCCAGAACCTTACATGCACGCAAATCATGAAGAAGATTTCTTAAGTTGATTTATCGAGTTTTGTTTGCTGCATACTTGGTTTTGTGAAAGAATTGCAGGGCAGCGTGAAGATGTATAAACATTGCCATACACACGTCCTTCACATGACTGAGGGGGAGCAGCCCTCCGTACTGCGGTGCTCATTCTCTCTGCCCAGGAAAGCATGTTCCCTGGGGATGCAAATTTGACCGTTACTCCTCTTCGCAAGTCCTAAACCAGCTGACAGAATAATAGATGACACTTGACACTAGCCTTTTCCACACTAACACTGCTAGTTTCGCAAAACCATTGCAGAGTTTGGCAGGGCCCAAATCTGGTTGCGATAATACGTAAGTACCTTTATTTTATACAATATGTTTTGTTTGTAAAACATTTCTCAAGATGCTTCTACTAAAAATTATGCTGGTCTGGAATTTCCCAAGAAACAAGTAAAATAAATGCACACCGTGTTTAATGATATCATGTTATTAAGAGTCCGCTTGCATTGTCAGCTTTTGATTTTGTCTATGTCAACTTTCACAACACTGAGGACAGTAAGTGTTTGAGGCAGCAGTGAGGAGCCATGAAATGTTGTGGGACCTTGTTTCAGTATAGCTTACCTTTCAGCAGTGGTTCTTTGTATACTTTGTGCCTGAGATACCTTAGTGATATATTGGTGGTCAGTACACAGGTCAGATGTCAGAGTGGAACAATGGGGTCAGTGGCATGAAGTGTTGCATAAAATAGATACAGAAGGTTTTTCATATTATTAGGTATCTTAGCACAAGATCAGGTCACCCTTGAAAAAGAACTACTGATAGTTCTTTGTTATATAGGGATTACTAGGCTCATTGGAAACATATTCTTAAGCCCACACACAAACACAACTAATCCACAAAGATACAAAAATCTCCAAATGGGCTGAACTCAAGAAAAGTATAAAGAATGAGAAAGAGCTTGGAGGCTAAAGAAGTAAACTTGCATTAAACTGCACACACATCATTTTATTGTTTTTGGGTGACTGTAATTAACATTTTCATTATTTATTTCATTTGAAACTCTGGTTGCAAAGTTAATCAGGGTGCCAAGCTCCAGAGATAATGGCTGCATTTATCTAAACAGTCTTATTTCATTTGAAAATGGAATACTGAACCTATTGCAGTTAAGCTGTAGTTTCCTGGCAAATTAAATGAAACACGTTAGGGCATGAATTTTTTTTAGGAAAAAAGAAAAGACAAAAGCCAAATTTAAAAGCTCACGTGAGTCACGGTTTGCCTAGAATATAGTATGTTTGATGACACGCATTATTGTTTGCACTTGCTGAGTGCTGGAAAGCAGTAAATCAATACACTGCTACTAAAACCAAACCTAAAACTTAATATGCAAATTCAGGCATGTTATACAAGTGTGCTACTCCCATTTCTCTTGCAAGATAATTTTCTATCCCTTATTTGGTTTATTTTCAGGACAAAGGATCTATAACATACAGATTCCTGGATTATCTGATGAAGGGTGTGCCTTAGTCTACGTTATTTATTAATGGAACAAAAAAGGATTACCTAGTTACTCAGTACAGTTCCACAGTACAGCTAAGTCAAAAAATTCTTTGTCCACTATACCTCGTATGCCAACTGGTACATCATAACTCATAAGACATATAAGAAAGACTACTGCATTTATGGCAAACTGCAAACTTGATGTTAATAAAATATGCATTACTTCACAGAAGGTTATATAAGGCCTCCTGCAGGCAACATAATTAATATTGTCTGGCAGTTAATTCAGCGAATTAAGGCTATGAGCTGCTAACAAGCTGCTTCCTGTGGTTCACTGTTAGATTCTCTCATCCTCCATTTGCCCACTGTATGATGATCCGAGCAAGTTATTTAACCAGAGAGTAGATCAATTCTTTACCCTGCCAGACAGGAGATGTCAGTTGAAATGTGTAGGTTATTCCATATCCACAACATGTTTTTCCATTAAAGGTTAATGTGTACATTTAATAATTATATCCCTTCTAGGGGTAAAACATAAAGCATAACTGACACATTACGATATTTTAGTTAAGTGTTTCACTCAGTTATAGATTGTTAACTTGCTAACTAATCATTCCTCAGGCACTAGGTGCACAGAAATTCACCAATGTTATTTTCCTTCAGAAGCTTTGTTCCCAAATTCCCATGAAGGAGAGACAGCATGCAGGATAACCCACATCACAAGGTCAAACAGAATCATCTACTAACTCACCAAAGCTTGGAATAGGTTGCAAGCTTTATATTAGTAAAGCATCACTTTATCATTCATTTAGTCATTCAGGCAGTAGCCATCAACAAAACAATTAAATATCTCTATTGTATTCATGGTTAATTGTCTAAAATGGTTATACTGTTAGTTTTGGGTGTGAATGAACATGTGTTAATGTCAGTCAGTAATTAAGAGGGAACAGCTATTTAATGCCCCCCCCCGAGGGGACTTAATCTGTGGCAGAGGTCCCTGATGAAAGCATCCAAGGTTGCAGCACATCTCTGTAGTAGGACAGTACCAGATGAAGAACACAGTATCTGAATGACAAGTGTTAGCATTTGAAAATGTTAAGTAATGCTGTGACACAGATCTGACTAACTACAGATCTGTTGCTTAGGGAGAAGACCATACACCTTTCGTATGTGTCGGTAGGAATGGAAGCATATTGTGATTTGGCACAATTCTGACATCACAGTTTGCACCAAAAAGGTTTCAATGAAAAAGGATCCAACATCTGCGTGAGTTCTGTACCAATTCACAGTTGTAGCCAGACATATTCAGAGACAATTCTGGTATATTCTATTGCCACTGATAAGAGGGCAGAACACCTCTCACAAATCTCTAACAGCTATAATACTCCCTGATAGTAACTTTGCATACAGTCATCAGATTGGCCTACAGCAGTATCACGGATTATGTACATAGCATATGTCTTGACACATGATACTCCATGATGGTGGCATATAATGCTTTAGTGCCATTCAGACATGAGACAAATCCAAGGATGACAGAGCAGATTACTTCCATATGTGTACTGCATCTCTGTCCTTTATGCAATGAAATTAGGGTTTTTAAGTCTGAAGTAGATTATGTAAAATTGACATTTTGGTAAATTCCATTTGAAGAAAAGTAGTGGTCAAGATGGAACAGTAGACATGGTTTAGAAGAGGAAGCACATTTGTCCAATGAAAAGTTCAGCAAGCTTTCTCCAAATTTGTTTTGTTTTTTTTCAGTCATCAAAAGCACTGCACAACTAGCTACAACCTATATACCAAGGTGATAGAGTGCGGTATAAGATGTGAGTGGTCTCCTGACAGACAAAATGTACAGAGACTGGCTTGAGTGCAGAGAAGGGCTCCAAGAGTGTTTGAACCCTTGATGGTATTGGGTCCCTTGGTAAGCAAACTAACAAGTTATAACAAATAAAAAAAACAAACAAATAAATAAAAATCAAGTTTCAAAGAAAGCTTCTCCTCCAGTAATGTTTTTCAAAGTAGGTTTATTCGGATAAGCACTTTCATCAATCTTTTTCATAAAATCTGGATCTGCACTACATGTTTTTGTAATCAAAGTTACAAATCTAGCATAAAAAAAAACTTTCATAAAGTAATAGTGTATTTCTGTGGCATAAAGTATATTGCTGCTTCCAGTTCTCCTATAATCATTTCAAATCACAATGTTCAAATCTAGGGTAAGGTGGCAATATAGGGTTATATGTTCATAGGTTGTTTCTAAGGAATATAGCAGATCAGCCTTTTTTAAGCCTAGCCATTGCATTGCTACTGTTTCACCCAACTAGATACATCACAAGGGACTAGCCCTGTGGATAACTGAGGTTTCAAATCTATTCATCTAAGTTAAATGGGTTTGAATATTATCTGGTTATACAGGGACAAGAAACTTGAAACATAACTCAGGGATTCAGTGTTCTTCATGTAACTTGCTCTCCTAATGTCTTCAGTAACAGGTATTATATATTTCTAGCACCATGTCCCACATATCCCACCTATTCATTTTGTATTTCACTTAAGGAAGTCTTTGATGCTTTCTTTTTTTTTTTGTACTTTTTCAAACTGCTTTATGTATATATATATATATATATATATATATATATATATATATATATATATATACATATATATATATATAAGTGCAAGAAAGAAGCTTTATTGTTTGCCACCAGATAGTTGACTAACACTCAAAAACATCAAACATGAAAGTGTGCCAGCATCCTATCCTTGGTGACTACAGTCAAAGAAGAACAAGAAGGTGAATGATGCATTTTCCTTACTTTAGACCCAGGAGGTGGCACAGTGGATGCAGTGGATAACTTTGTCATCTCGCAGCAAGAGGTTAACTGGTTTGATTCTCGGCCCGGGCACCTTCTCTGTGGAGTCTGTATTTTTTGTCTGTGTACGCCTGAGTTTTTTTTTTCATGTGATCCAGTTTCCTCCCACATTTCAAAAACATGTAGTAGGTGGATTGTACATTTTAAATTGGCCATAGGTGTAAGTGCATGTGTATGGTAGGAAAGAACAACTATGGCAGGGTTAGCTACTTGTGAGTGTAAATCATTGTCTCTCCTATGTTGGGGCTGCAGGGGGGCTTGCACTCGCAAAAAAAAAAAAAAAAATTGGGGAGGTTGTGACCTTGGGAGTGTTTTGACTGGTGACCCTTCAAGGTTTAAGATGTTTTAGGTTTTGATATTCATGTGCTATTGAAGTAAGGCACAATTATTCATAGAGGCTTTGTGAAGAGTAATAGGATATAGCAATATGTGTTACTTGTGGTACATACTGTTTTTCCTACTTTCTCTGCTAGTTATTTATAACTGGCATTCATATTGGTATGCTTCTTTCCTTTGATTTCATTTTTTCCTCTAAGATGTACTTAGCTACCTGTCTGTCTGTCTATATATCTATCCATTTGTATTATATAGTTTGATATTTAAGGCTTTTCTAGCTGGGTTTGGGGAAACATTAACTCAAACTCATACATTGTAAAGGTCTCTACGTGGAGAGTACTGCTACACGGTATATTTTAGTGCTGGACATTTTTCTGATGTGCACAAGAATGTGCACAGAAATAACAGTAATAATAATAATCATCATCATCATCAATCATCATCATAACAATAATAATTAACCTGGTACAATTCATTACTCAAAATATGAAAATAAGTATCTTGTTGTACTTCTCTTGCTAATTGTAACTATTTTAGCAGTTTCTTAAGTTATTTACTGTTTATTTTCTACACTTTACATAAAAAATGTACTGTCTACTGCTGCTTTAAGTAATTAATTGCACTGTATTACATTGTATCGATTAGTTGTAAGGCTGTTGTAGATAGTTTATGTGGTCTTATTACATCTGGGCTCCAAACCATTTCTTCTACATTAAGAAGGTGTTTTTCTGCACACTTGTGGCAGACGTGTGCTGATCTAACCTGTCTGAGTTGGGGACTGCTGGTAGAAGGCTTATTTTGTGCTTTCATGATTGGTAAAAGTAATGTCTTTTGGCTTTTCCCGGTTAGGGGTCGCCACAGTGGAATGCCAGTTCGCTTATGATTGGCAGTAGATTTTTATGGTGCTGAGGTGCTAGCTCGACGCCCGACCTTCAACGAAGGCACACCCATTCACGCACGCACTTACCTGCATGTCTTTAAATGTCACTCAACCGTGGGAAGGACATGCAGACTCCACACAGAAGGCACTCCAGCCAAGAATTGAACCAGAGAACCTCTTGGTGTGAGGTGACAATGCTAACCGCTGCACCACCGCGATCTGTGTGCTTTCATGATTGGTAGTTAGCTTAAAACTTGTTTCTCTTTTCTCATATTTAAGTCTTGTGTTTATACAGTGCTGCTTTCCACACAGAGGCAGTTGGCAGTGCCCTGTATAGAAACAAAAGCCTTGAAGATTAGGTTTTCCCTAAACAACTATCACTGAAACCCTCCCAAGCTTTTCTGCTGCTCTAAGAGCAACTTATTTGCACATTGAACAGCATTGCCTTATTGGTCAACCTTAGCCTACACAAGCTAGTCTCTGAGCTACCAACACAGTCCTCTCAAATTAACCCCTTCCCTAAGAAAACATGCAGTAAAAAGCTGCTATCATGGATGAGCAGTTTCCTATCATCTCTCTGGCTAGTCTGATGGACATGGGCATACTGAGGCAATGTAGCAATTGTCTTATGTATACTGACAACCACTTACTTCTGAAACAAACAAATACTTTATGCGAGACATGTAGTTACACTAAGAAATTGGAGGCAAGACTCTCAGATACAGACAAATCGGATGCCAAACAAGCTGTCAGCACACATACACACATCACTTCCCACACTAAAAAAAGACATGACACAAAAACCCATATATGCAGAGGTACTCACTAGTAATTTACCAAAAGACCAGAGGTCTCCCAAACAGTGCCTTCAGAAACCACTTGCACATACAATAATGCAAAAAAACAACCACAACATAACACATACACCAACTTTTCACCAAATAATCTCATAAGCCATAAAAAAACAAAACCTAATGTATTGGTCATAGAAGACTCCATAGTGGACATACGGATGTTCCCCTCACCAGGCTGGATAAGGAACAGGTTACACATAGCTGCCTGTCAGGTCTCAGGATCCATCAAGTCACACAAGGATTCAAGTCATTCAACCACAAATTCCAGAATGACTCTATCACAGTCCATGTGGGGGTGAATGACTTGAGACGTACATCTCTGGACTATATAATGAAAGACAGGACTGAGCTGTCGAATCATGTGTTACAGGTAGGTATAAGCCTAGCCTTAAGCAGAAGTCTACCTTCTCCAGGGATGATGCCACAATACAAACACAAAATTATTGACTTTAACAATTGGCTTATCTTCTGGTGTCAGTCCAAGGGAATCCAATATCTATCAGCCTGGGAAGGCATAGTAGACAGGCCACTCATCTTTGCCAGAGATTGTCTGCAGCTGTCTCCTCTAGGATTTCAGATACTGGCAAAGGCATTAGCCACCTCTACTCTGCCTGCTTAGGCAGTGTCAAAATAACCAACCTCCCAATGAAACAAAATCCTCACTAGATAAACTCAAGGTACTACCATTCAATGTTTGGAGTCTAAAGTACTACCATTTAATGCTTGGAGTCTAAACAAGAAACTGCACTACCTGGAAGAACTCCTCACTTTAGAAATTGCTGATGACTGTGCAATTACCAAGACATGGCTCCAAGCCACAGAAAGCACCTCGGCCGTACAGGGCTGCAACACCTTCCATACATTCAGACCACAAACTGAGAAACTGAGTGTGAAAGAACCAAAGCAGGAGATGTATCCAGCTTCATTAAGGATAAGCACACCTAAAGACTGGTCAAACAGCAAGAGTCTCTTGAGCTGCTCCATGTCAAATTAACCATAGGCAAAATCGCCTACCACATCATAGCTAGCTATAAGTCCCCCACCATGAACCAGGAAAAGCATGCCGCATACCTGGACTTACTGGATTCACTTAACATGCAGCCCAATGCCTTACTTGTAGGAGATTTTAATTATCCTACCATTGACTGGGAAACATACAAGACAATATACATGCTGCTTCAGAGGTTCTTGGACTTTTTCAGTGCAAATGCTCTGAAACCAACGCATGTCTCAAATGTCTTTGACATAGTACTCACTAACATGGGAGAGCATTGCATCCCCCAAGTGATGTCCTCCCTGGTAAGATCAGATCATAAATCAGTCTGTTTCAATGTAATTATAAGGCCAGATACCCCATCAAGCTCAAAAATGCTTAAGAATTTTTCCAGGACAAATTACCTCCTACTAAGTGGTGCTATAAGAGGTTTCAAAGCCCCCTCAAACAGAGATATCACAGACTCCTTTGCACAGGTGTACACCAACACCTTGTATAACCACTTAAGCAGTTGGACCCCTATTATAAACAAGATATACAACAAATGAAAGAAACTAATTTCCAAAAACAAGAGGGAATTGGCTCAGCAGAGGAAGAAATCCCTCTCTAGCCTAAACAAACAAATCACAGATCTTGTCAAGTCCTCTAAAGCTAATTATAAAGCAAAAATAATCACAAGGCCATTTTTACATCCAAAATCTAAAGGGGAATAGCCAGCTATGCACTGAAATGGTTGTGGGTGGCTGCTAGCTGACGGATTTGGAGCAAACTTCAGCCCCTGTCCCCACTGGTCATCCCCCAAAGTATACCTACCACCAATCCTCAGCCTATTATCTCAAGAGAGCAGGTCATCTCTGCACTCTCCAAGGCCAAAACACGGCATCATTGTGACCAGATAACATCCCAGGTTGCCTTTTAAACAACTTAAAACATGACCTAGCAGACCCACTTAGATACCTGTATAACCACAGCCTGTGAACCGGCTATGTTCTGGCAGAATGGAGGACAGCAACAGTAATTCCTCTGCACAAAGGGGGACCATCAACTGACCCTGGGAATTATAGACCCATAAGTTTGACTAGCCTCCATCTGTAAAGCCATGGAAAGAATCATTATAGTCCAAATGGAGAGATGATAAGTCAGCAAGCAAAGGAGAGTAGTATTGCTGAAACTGAATTCATCCTCAAGTCTTGGTGAGTGCCTTTACAAGGCTGACCCTGTTTTTCACAAAATCTCACCAAGATGATACTGATATATAGATTGTATTTTATACAGCATATATCATGGCTAGAAGTAGGTTAAAAATAAAAAAATACAAAATATAAAAAACACATAGATTCATATCTTGTCAAAAGCTAACTAACTTCCATCCTGAAACCTTTAAATCCCTCCTCTCTGAAGTAAATTGGAATTTCTTTAATTAACTCCCCCAAGATGATGCAGTCCAGTCTTTAACTCCGCCTTCCTTAATATTCTTAACTCACTAGCTCCTCTTCAAACTGTCCGGGTTAAGTCCAATACTTCTCCTTGGCTATCTAATACCACCCGAAATGTATTCATAAACAAGTCACGCACCACTTACTCCAAGAAAATCTGCTCACACCCACACAACACAGATTCAGATCTAAACATAGCACTACTACAGCCCAATTATCTTTCCTTAATTCTATTTCCCTAGCCAGAGAAGACAATAAACTCATCTCCTGCCTATTCCTAGACGTCTCTAAAGCTTTTGACACTGTCTCTCATCCTCTACGACTTCACAAACTAACGAGTCTCAGCCTCTTCCCTGCTACTATTACATGCTTTGCCAGCCGCCTTTCCGACCGACTTCAAACTGTGAAACGGTACTCTGCTCTCTCCCCACCTCTCCCTGTTAAAATGGGAGTCTCGCAAGGCTCCATCGTTGGCTCACTACTTTTTAACATCTTTACCAACCTTCTCTATTCCTCATGTCCTCAGTCATCCCTAGTACAATATGCTGATGATTCTACAGTCATCACTATTGCAGACTCTCCCTCTAAACTCATCTCTGCCACACAGACAACCTTCAACTCAGTTGAAAACTGGCTCTCTGAAAACCAAATAATCCATAACCCCCAAAAAACCAAGCTACTACTTTTTCTTCCCAAAAGCCTTAACCATATCAAATCCTCCTTCTCAATACAGTCTCTCAATAACACCTTAATTGAGGTTGAATCTAGCACAAAACTATTAGGCGTCATTATAGATGACCAGCTTAGGTTTGACTTACATATCAACAACTGTATCAGGAAAACTCATCAGAAACTAGGTCTCCTGTACTGCAACAAAAAATTTCTCACTAGTGAAGCTAAAGTAACTCTCTCCCATGCTCACCTACTACCAAGTCTACTGTACAGCTCCCATATTCTCACCAGCATTAACTCTGTACTCCTGGCCAAACTAGAATCAACCTACAATAAGATAGCCAGATTCGCTGCCCAGCAAATCTACAAGTCCCATCGTTGTCTCTCACTGCAACAACTAAACTGGCTTGAATTACCACACCAGCTCCTTCTCTCCCAGCTCCAGATCATACACTGCATCCTCTACCAACCTTCCTATTGCCCTACCCTTTATCTCTCATCTCCCACTACTCACCTGCTAGACCTCTCCGTAGCTCCAACCTAGACCTACTGTTAACACACAAACCTAAAACCAAATTTGGATGTAATCTCTATAGCTATAACCCCACCAAGGCTTGAAACAACCTCCCACTTGAAACTAGGTCCTTTAAGCAACAAAAAAAATTTAAGACTGCCGCCAGTGAATTCCTGAATGGACCTGCCACTGTATTCACCTTCCATAAACATATTTTCAACCCAAACGTCCTCATACTTTCCTTTCTCGATCTCATAAGCACATTACTTATACATGCCTCTGAATGATGCATGCTTTTTACCCTTCTCTGACAATAGTATGCCTTCTGCCAATTTTTGTAATCTTGATATCTACTGTATGCTAGGAAAACAGAACTGCAAGGAGACAAGCTGACCAACCGCTGAACCTCTATTATTTATCGCTTTCGTCTGGCATTCGCCTCAAGACTTCATCAGAATGAATTAAAAACATTGAAGACTTGATTTTATACAGAACTAGTATATTACATGTTTAAATCTTAAAAAATTATAGGCTGAAAGCCCAATCAATCAACCATGAATCCAATACAATTTGATAACCCAAAGCAGGCAGGTGAAAAGCATTTGCAATATACACTGCTGTTAAACCATTTATATACGCCCTTATACAAATGGTGCTAGATTCTAAAATATTGGGACATTGTGCACAATGTCCACATTTTCTGATATGTCCCTCCCTCTCTCTTGAAAAATGCAGTACTTGAGTTCAAAAAAACAAAAAAAATTGTTGTAGTTGTTCATTTAAATATCTACCATAAAATCTACAGTATTTAAAGAGTTCATGTTTGAACACTGTAGTAAGTTCCCACTGGATTAATACAACATTGGCAAAAAGGGGGGCACAAGCCACCCCCATCGCAACTCCTATTTTTTGCTTAAATAACTGATTTTCAAATAGAATAAAGTTATTTTGCAAAATTAACTCCATGAGGGTCCTATACATTAGAATTCTAGAATGGCAATGTGTAGAATAGATACACAGATAGTTGAAGAACATATTGATACCCTCCTCATAGGGTATCACTGTAAACAGATCCTTTATGTCCATGATAACTAATAACAAATTATCGGTATATATATCCTTTTGTACCTTTTTTAAACAATCCCAAGAATCTTTTAGTACATGGGAATAGGTTCATAGGTTCATACTAGGCTATCTGCCCTAGGGCATTTATAAGCCTAACCAGAGTGTGTTTGGCTTTCGCCACCCATTTTAAATTAATTTTGCTATGCTCTTTTTCGAGGTTAGTATACTGTGCCTCTGTCTAACAATGACACAGAAGTGATACCCGGGGTAAACCTATGATCTCCCATCCACTCATCAAGATTCCTCTTGAAGAGAGTCAATGAGGGACTCTGCCTAACCTGGACTGGGATTTTATTCCAGAGTGAAGGGAGCCTCTGGGTTATGAATCTGTCCCTCCAGCATGTCCTATTTATTTCAGTGCTGAGGTTCAAGTCTCTCGAGCGCGTAGCTCGATGGAATTTGGATTTTCTGAGGTGCAGCACATCCATTAATTCCGGGTTGGACATGGCTTTATACGTCAGGCACAGATTGCCTCTGAGCAGGCGGTATGCCACTGAGTAGAGCTGGAGTTTCTTTAACCGGGCAGCATATGGCATCTGTTTGAGCCCTTTGATCCTCTTGGTGAGGTACTTTTGGGGTCTTTCCAGTTGCTACAGGTGTCTGGTAAGGTACATCCCAAAAGGGGCATTGTACTCAATTATGGGCCTGATGAGGGATGAGTAAAGAGGCACGATGACCTCCCCTGATCTAGATGTGAATCCCTTCATGATTAGGTGGGCCATATAAAATGTTTTTCTAACCACTTTGGCCACGTGGTTGTCAAATGAGACATTGCTATCAACTTGGGTCCCCAGGTCCCTAATTACTTCTTCTGTACTTAATGGATTACCACCTATGTGGTAATTTGTGAGCACTGTTTTGCCAAAGGGATGACTATACACTTTTGGCATTTAGCTTGAGGCCATGGCTCTGGCACCAGTTGTCTGTTTCTATGAGGCCCTTTTGGAGGATGCTTGTGTCGGCTGGAGAGTCGATTATGGCGCCCAGTTTGCAGTCATCTGCGAACTTGGTCAGCCACAGTCCTTCCATGTTGGCCTGTACCTCCGAGAAATATATACCTAACAAGAGGTCCCAGGACTGAGCCTTGTGGGGCGCCACTTGTAACTGGTTTGGAGTCTGACATGGCTCCAGCAATTCTAACCATGTGGGTTCTGTCCTTGAGCCAGTTTGCAACCCATCTAGTGATATAGGGGTTTATATTTAAGCTGGTGAGCTTATCTATAATGCCCGAGTGGGGTATTGTATCGAAGGCTTTTGCGAGGTCCAGGTAGGCTGTGTGGACCACCTTCCCCTCGTCAATGGCCTTAGTGACTGTTTCAAAGAATGTTGACCTAAAACATATTTTAAATTATGGTCAATTAATTTTGCCAAGTTAAAAGTTTTTCAGGCTTTAGCACTATACTTAGAACTATGCTTAGTAGGAGAGGTTATCCTTGGACATTTATTGACCCAATTCTGGGTTATATGGAAGAGAAGTAGTGGACATTTCACCCCACTTTTAGGATTTATTTCTGATACTTCCCTTGGGGGGGTAACGATGAACATATCAGTGGATAGACAGGAAGGAGGTACTAAATCCTTTAAAAATGCTATGATTCTTACATTTAACCCCCTTTATTACAACATTAGAGAAGTCCTATACAACAACAGGATGATACTCACTACAGATGACCTCTGTAAAACAAGACTTGGAGACAAGCCTTGTGTAATATACAGGAGAGACAAGTGTATAAAAATCTCTTGAAAAGCAATTTTTCAAGGGAGAGGGAGGGACATATCAGAAAATGTGGACATTGTGCACAATGTCCCTATATTTTAGAATCTAGCACCATTTGAGATGTTAATATTTACTAGTTTATTATTTTGTTACTGTATAAACTATTAATTGTCTTTTTTGCATAACTGTCTTCAGCTAATGAATAATTTGTGTAACATGGTGTAGCTTTTCACCCCAGGCATCCGCTGAAAAGGGATATTTAGCTCAGCCAGACAATCCCGGTCAACAAATGTAAAATAAAAATAAATAAATAAATAAATAAATATAGCTGGGTGCACAAGACTCAGCATAAAAAATGTCCAATCCCTGTTGGCACACTAGTGCCAGGACTGGGAAAAATGACAGTGTAGAATTCTCAAGACACAGAAACATTCCTCCATTGCAAAAGGAAGTAGCAGTCCACAAAAATCACAAAAACTGAAAGGCCAAAAAATAGCCATAAAGAAGATAGAGTGGACTATTGAGGATAAGAGAGAAAGTATGTATTGTTACTATTATGTAAGAAGCCCAAGATTTGAAGACAGAAGATATACAAAAAGATTAAGAGAGAAATTAGAGGAAATTAGAGGAAAGAAAAATGTTTCCACAAGAAAAACTGTCAGAAGCTTCAAATAAAAACTTGTGTTCATTAATAAAACAGATTTATGAAAAACATTATATAGACCAGGAAACCTTGGCCCATTTGGAAAAAGAAGCAAGTGAAGAAGTGTGAAAATATAAAGAACAAAATCCAGAGACTTTTGAAAGGTATAAAAAATAAATATAGACATGGGAAAGAAAGAGAGAGCTGATATGGTGCAATATATATGCAAAGGAGAAAGCTAAATTGATCAACACAAATAACGCTAACAAACACAACGAGTATATTCAAAGACAGATACAGACAAAGGCATCCAGGTATGGAAAAATTCACAATAAAAAATAAGATCACAAAGAGGGAACGTAGAACAGAAGATTAGTACTGTAGAAGTTAAAAACTAGAACATGGAGTTATGGAATACTTGTGAAGTGAAGGATTTAGTGCAGAAAATCTAAGACAGGTTACATCACAGCATGATGAAACACTGAGTTCCCAGAGTAGGGAGAAACAGGAGGAGCAGGAGACATCTGAAGAAGAAATATGGACATGGGAAAGAAAAAGATATTTAATATGGCGCGATAGTTATGCAAAAGAGAAAGCAAAACTAATCAATGCAAAAAACAGCACCAAAGATATTTGAAGAGAAATACAGGCAAAGGAATCCAGTCATGGAAAAATTTACACTACAAAAAATAAGAAAACAGAGAGGGAAAGTAGAAAAAAGGATTAATAATGGAGAAGTTAAAGAAATAGAAACGGAGGTTGTGGATTACCTGTGAAGTAAAGGATTAAGTGTAGAAAATCTAACTCAGAGAACATCACAGCAGGATAGAGTAGTGGATTCCCAAATTAAGGAGAAACCAATAGCGTGGGAAACATCTGATCAGTTGCCATATGAAAATACTTTGGAGCCTTTCATAGGGAACCAGTACAAATGTTCAGTTGAAGTTGTACAGCAAGAAGACAATTGTAAATTGGGAACAATCACTGAGTCCACTAATGATGCTAATATACTGCAGAAAGGGTTAATGCAGAGAAACAATTGGTGCCAAAACCATGGGTTGAAGCTAAATGCAAAAAAATGCATTATTATTCCCTTTGGGAAAGCTAACTTCCCTGCTTATTACATTATAAACAGCACCCCCCCCCTAAGTGTAGACCTAGTGGTATGTGATCTGGGTACTCAGGTTGATAATAATCTAAACTTCAATCACCACCTATCCACAGTGATAAAGAAATATTTCTGTGTGGCATATCTCATAAGTAAAAGCATTGCAGCTAGATCTAAGGATGTTATAATTCCATCATACTCAGCCCTCATCTGACCAATAATCAAGTACAGTGCTCCCTTTGGCATGTATCTCACTAGACACCTCCAACAGCTGGAGAGACCACATAGGTTTCCCACCAAGAAAATACAGGACACACAAAAAAAGTCCTATGCGGAAAGACTGAAAGCCCTTTCACTGTATTCTGTCTCCTACAGGCTGTTAAGGGGAGACCTGTGCCTGGCTTACAGAGCAGTCTCTGATCTGATACTGTTGGAAATGCTTTACATTCATAAATCAAACTGCACAAGGGTCATTAGCTCCAAGGATCTTAACTTAGCCTCTGACATGAACAAATCATGCTGGAGAGATGGATACATCTCCCAGAGACTACCCTTCTCTGTCTGGGACAAGCTTCCCATTCACATGAAACACAGCCCTGCTCTGATCCTCTTCAGATACAACCTAGGTCAATGGATGAGTCACCATAAATTTACTCCTGGGGTGGCACCCATGTCCCTCATGGATAGAGGCAGTCAGTACTAATTACCATTGACTCATACCTCTGCAAACTTCGCCTAACAACTGACATTTGGGGCAACTTGGGATAACTATGACTAGGCTTGTAAGGGTAGCTCCAGCCAGTTTAGTTATGTCAGGACTCTGTAGTGATGAATCCTATATGTAGGGTTGGCGGCAAATGTGGCCACTTTATTGCAACAGGTGGAGAGTTTAGCTTTAAAGGACAGCATTTAGGCTGCTAAGAATAGGTAAGGCATATAGTAGGGATGGAAGAAGGTAGGTAGATGCTATTATTTGCCTTACATCATCTGTGAGGTTGTGTTTGGTCCTAAAGAGGGAGCCGAGTTTCTGGTGTGTTTTTTAATTGCTTGCAATATGTGTTGTTCAGATTTGTGGTTATTGTTAGTGAAGATGCCCAGAAGTTTTGTCTTGGTGACAGTTTCAGTTTTTGTGTTGCTGAATGAGATTATCTCAAAAGACTATTTTTCATTTTGGCATTTATAGTTTAATTCTAGTTCCACTTTCTTGACTGTTCCTTTCAAGTCTCTCTCTCTCTCTCTCTCACAACTTGTTCCAGCTTTCTTTTTTCCAGCCTCACTTCTGGGATGCTCTCTCTCTCTCTCTTGCAGTCTGTGCATCATTCTTAACAGGACCTCCTAGCCTGTGCATTCCTCAGATTCTGGTCTCCAAGACTCTCTTTGCTGAATTTTCCTCTTTTTTAAAAGGACATGAACTCACTTATTTCCTCCAGCTCCTCATTAGGCACCAGTAGGTTTCAGGTTTATGGAACAACATGACTCGCCATTCATATCCTGGGACATCCTCTTACAAAAAAGGATGCAGGTGATATTTGCTCAGGCTTAAACTGAAGTTTATGGTTGGAAAATTAAAATTGACAGGTGAAAAACAAAACACTTTTGCTCCAGATTGTAGTTGTGGGTGCCACCTCCACTAATCTCAGTTCATTGAACAAACAATTAATTTTATAAGTACTTCACTTTAATGACAGTCCAAATCAAAACTGAGTTAATTAGAACCACATATAACTTCTCCACTCAGGATTTTAAGAAAACAACCAGTGTTAGTATTTTGCCTCTTCCATTAGCTACACATGCAGGTAAAGAAAATGGATCACTGTTCCCTGTCTCTTCTGTCAGACTACCACCTCCTTGGCACTAACACACTAAGCAGTACAGCACTCTATGCATTTTATAATGGCATTGCAAAATAAACACTTTTAACAGTGACAAAACTAGTTTGAGTGAGTTCTATCTCTCTATTTTTTTTTAAAACAGACATGAGTACATCTGTTTTCTGTCAAGTTTTCTTGTAACAACTTCAAAATTAACTTGATAAGGACAACATATTAGTATCTTTCATGAGCTTTTACCCAGGCATATGGAAAGCTCCAGAGTTCTTAAATGCAATCTTCAGGAAAACAGTGTTGACAGAAGTTGTGCCAGTGCTAGCATATAACACCGGTACTGGAAAACATTAAATGTGCACAACTTTTAAATAAAAAGTTCAGACAAAGCCTCTTACTACTGATGTATCTGAAACACCAACAAAAAATGTCAAAATAAATAGGCCTCTTGTCACTGAAGCTTGTACAAAAATGATGGCTTACCTGACAGCTGCAGTTCTCGACCTTTACTCCACAAGCCAAACTTTCAGGTTTAACACCCAACCACTTTTCTCCTCCTTCACAACTCCTCCTAGACAGAGCCAGATCATGGTCAAATGTGACCCTAGGCAGATTACTGGGCTAGGTCCCCCTCCCACGGTCATTCAAATATCCATTACTTGGCCATCTTTCCCCAGTTACCATTACACTTTTCAGACTTGTCAGTGTGCTATTTTCTTATTTACTTTTACAATGATTGCGGCAATTTGGTTTTAATTTAAAGCTTTTATTTAAAATTTTATTTCATAAACACTGATGGCCACTTGCTAAACAAAACAAAGCAGTCTCACATTGAAAAAAGTATTTGCATGAGAAGCAATAACCTTCACTTCCACTGAAACTTACATTCATTGAAAATGCAACTGGTCAGTGGTGGATTAAGTGTATTTTGGACCCCCGGGCTGTTTTCAATCTATGGGGTCCTGCACATATTTTTAGAATCATACATAAATGTATGTGTTCTTTGATTAACCTTCTGATTGTTTTAAATTATATTTCTTATTTAAATTATATTTCTTGTTTAATATAGTACCATTTGTTAGGGTATATTTTAAAATTTGTAGTTTTGAACATTTTTCCCAGTAAGCACTGAAATAAAATGTATGAACCAATGATGACAAAATTACCCATTTCAGAGCATTTGAACCATAAAAGGACACTCAGACTGCTGTCATTATAATCCAACAATTTCCACACTCAACAATTACAGCTACTTTGACTGTGTACACATCACATCTGTAATTGTGATGAAAATGGCCACAATAAAGTATTCCAATTTGCTTTTCAGAAATGCACACTAGTTCTTCAAAGACAGACAAATGACTTTTTTAACTTTATCAGCTCACAAGCGTCCATCATTTTGACCACAGGCATCCCACAAATCCAGAAATTATAGCTACATTGTTGACTGCGTTCTTCTCAGATGTATGGGTCAAAAATTAATAACAATAATAATGACCAAAGTCACATATTTCAAATTTGTTTCACACAAACACAATAGCCAGAGTATCCCAACGTAATTCACAGACACACACACACACACACACACACACACACACACACACACACTCACCGAGTAGTCCTGCAAAGCCAAATTAAAGACCGTTTAAAAATGACTAGGTGATAAGAGCATAAGGTACTTTAATCCTCAGGGAGACCTCACCCAGTATTTATAGTCACTTGGTTGACTGTGTAAGCTCCTTATTGTTATGAAGAATTAAATTACATCTACTTTATTGATAGCTTTGGATGAACTACATGAAATTGCATAAAGATCACTAGTATCATACCAAAAGATCCAGCCATGAGTAGCACAGTTTAAATAGAAGAGTACTTATGATAGCATAAAAAAATATTAACCACCTGATAGTTGTAACATCAGAATGCACAGTCTCTGCTAAAGTAAAAGTCATCTGAATAATTCCAAATTAAAGACAACTGTTACTAATGCAAAGAACTTGTCATTGCTTCATCTACAAATGCAGTGCCTGCTGCCCTTGTAGAATAAATTGCCTATGTTATACTGAAATTGATGTGCTGGTGATATTGCCATTACATTTCCTGGACTAGATCAGCTATACAATGGAGAACTACTGGCAAACAATGACAATAGGTTCATAGTTACTAGACATGCAGTCCTGGAAATCATTATGGAGCCTAGCCCAAATTTCCAATTAATACTAAATATTTTTTGGCTAAGTGACTTACTCAGTATCACACAGTAGTAGGTAAATGAAGGTGGAAATTTTCAAACCCTGCATCCTTGCCACTAGAAGTAGCTTATTAACAAGTTAGATCTTTAGTCTTCTGCCCTAACTGCCAGACTAACACTTTTTAAGTAAATGCAGAAAAAGTGTACAATCCAATCTTGTAGAGAAGACTGTACCACAGTATTATGCAGCAATAACTACGTAATGGATGATGAAGATTAGATGGTTCTGATCATCACTCCAAATAATGCAGACTATATGACCTGACAAATGTCAGCTCCTTTGCAGTTGCTGGAGGCTGTAAAGAAGGTGCTGCAAAAATATATTACTAAAATGCAACATGTTTAGACTGCTAAAATACAACATGTTTAGGGTATATTAAACAATCCAGACCTATTAATGAATGAATTCATTTTAGTGCAATTAATAAAGCAAATAATTACTTACAATGCAAGTGTTGCAGCAGTTTTTGTTCAACAACCCACATACCATACTAAAAGTCAGATAGATTACTACATATAGTATACTGTCTTCTCTGTCATCAAGAATAGCTATCTGTTCTGACATTGCTCTGTACAGGTCTGACCTACTTGAAATACTAATAATATTATACTGTTGCATTATACACCTTTAGGGTCAACAGAACTGGATCATGGGCAAAGGAGGCCTTATGCAGAGTAATAAATCAGGCTCCCACTAGCCATACCAATATCCCACTACTTGGTTGTCTCTCTTCCCACTTACCATAAATACTGTTCAAACCCGTCAGTGTACTTACCATAAATACTGTTCAAACCCGTCAGTGTACTTACCATAAATACTGTTCAAACCTGTCAGTGTACTTACCATAAACACTGTTCAAACCCATCAGTGTACTTACCATAAACACTGTTCAAACCTCTCAGTGTACTTACCATAAACACTGTTCAAACCCGTCAGTGTACTTACCATAAACACTGTTCAAACCCGTCAGTGTACTTACCATAAACACTGTTCAAACCTGTCAGTGTACTTACCGTAAATACTGTTCAAACCCGTCAGTGTACTTACCATAAACACTGTTCAAACCCGTCAGTGTACTTACCATAAACACTGTTCAAACCTGTCAGTGTACTTACCATAAATACTGTTCAAACCTGTCAGTGTACTTACCATAAATACTGTTCAAACCTGTCAGTGTACTTACCATAAACACTGTTCAAACCTGTCAGTGTACTTACCATAAACACTGTTCAAACCTCTCAATGTACTTACCATAAACACTGTTCAAACCCGTCAGTGTACTTACCATAAACACTGTTCAAACCCGTCAGTGTACTTACCATAAACACTGTTCAAACCTGTCAGTGTACTCACCATAAATACTGTTCAAACCTGTCAGTGTACTTACCATAAATACTGTTCAAACCCGTCAGTGTACTTACCATAAACACTGTTCAAACCTGTCAGTGTACTTACCATAAATACTGTTCAAACCTGTCAGTGTACTTACCATAAATACTGTTCAAACCTGTCAGTGTACTTACCATAAACACTGTTCAAACCCGTCAGTGTACTTACCATAAATACTGTTCAAACCCGTCAGTGTACTTACCATAAATACTGTTCAAACCTGTCAGTGTACTTACCATAAATACTGTTCAAACCTGTCAGTGTACTTACCATAAACACTGTTCAAACCCGTCAGTGTACTTACCATAAACACTGTTCAAACCTCTCAATGTACTTACCATAAACACTGTTCAAACCCGTCAGTGTACTTACCATAAACACTGTTCAAACCCGTCAGTGTACTTACCATAAACACTGTTCAAACCTGTCAGTGTACTTACCATAAATACTGTTCAAACCTGTCAGTGTACTTACCATAAATACTGTTCAAACCCGTCAGTGTACTTACCATAAACACTGTTCAAACCTGTCAGTGTACTTACCATAAATACTGTTCAAACCTGTCAGTGTACTTACCATAAATACTGTTCAAACCCGTCAGTGTACTTACCATAAACACTGTTCAAACCCGTCAGTGTACTTACCATAAATACTGTTCAAACCCGTCAGTGTACTTACCATAAATACTGTTCAAACCTGTCAGTGTACTTACCATAAATACTGTTCAAACCCGTCAGTGTACTTACCATAAATACTGTTCAAACCTGTCAGTGTACTTACCATAAATACTGTTCAAACCTGTCAGTGTACTTACCATAAACACTGTTCAAACCCGTCAGTGTACTTACCATAAACACTGTTCAAACCTCTCAGTGTACTTACCATAAACACTGTTCAAACCCGTCAGTGTACTTACCATAAATACTGTTCAAACCTGTCAGTGTACTTACCATAAACACTGTTCAAACCCGTCAGTGTACTTTCCATAAACACTGTTCAAACCTCTCAGTGTACTTACCATAAACACTGTTCAAACCCGTCAGTGTACTTACCATAAATATTGTTCAAACCCGTCAGTGTACTTACCATAAATACTGTTCAAACCTGTCAGTGTACTTACCATAAATACTGTTCAAACCCGTCAGTGTACTTACCATAAATACTGTTCAAACCCGTCAGTGTACTTACCAAAAACACTGTTCAAACCCGTCAGTGTACTTACCATAAACACTGTTCAAACCCGTCAGTGTACTTACCATAAACACTGTTCAAACCTGTCAGTGTACTTACCGTAAATACTGTTCAAACCCGTCAGTGTACTTACCATAAACACTGTTCAAACCCGTCAGTGTACTTACCATAAACACTGTTCAAACCCGTCAGTGTACTTACCATAAATACTGTTCAAACCTGTCAGTGTACTTACCATAAATACTGTTCAAACCTGTCAGTGTACTTACCATAAATACTGTTCAAACCTGTCAGTGTACGTACCATAAACACTGTTCAAACCCATCAGTGTACTTACCATAAACACTGTTCAAACCTCTCAGTGTACTTACCATAAACACTGTTCAAACCCGTCAGTGTACTTACCATAAACACTGTTCAAACCCGTCAGTGTACTTACCATAAACACTGTTCAAACCTGTCAGTGTACTTACCGTAAATACTGTTCAAACCCGTCAGTGTACTTACCATAAACACTGTTCAAACCCGTCAGTGTACTTACCATAAACACTGTTCAAACCTGTCAGTGTACTTACCATAAATACTGTTCAAACCTGTCAGTGTACTTACCATAAATACTGTTCAAACCTGTCAGTGTACTTACCATAAATACTGTTCAAACCTGTCAGTGTACTTACCATAAACACTGTTCAAACCCGTCAGTGTACTTACCATAAACACTGTTCAAACCTCTCAATGTACTTACCATAAACACTGTTCAAACCCGTCAGTGTACTTACCATAAACACTGTTCAAACCCGTCAGTGTACTTACCATAAACACTGTTCAAACTTGTCAGTGTACTTACCATAAATACTGTTCAAACCTGTCAGTGTACTTACCATAAATACTGTTCAAACCCGTCAGTGTACTTACCATAAACACTGTTCAAACCTGTCAGTGTACTTACCATAAATACTGTTCAAACCTGTCAGTGTACTTACCATAAATACTGTTCAAACCTGTCAGTGTACTTACCATAAACACTGTTCAAACCCGTCAGTGTACTTACCATAAATACTGTTCAAACCCGTCAGTGTACTTACCATAAATACTGTTCAAACCTGTCAGTGTACTTACCATAAATACTGTTCAAACCTGTCAGTGTACTTACCATAAACACTGTTCAAACCCGTCAGTGTACTTACCATAAACACTGTTCAAACCTCTCAATGTACTTACCATAAACACTGTTCAAACCCGTCAGTGTACTTACCATAAACACTGTTCAAACCGTCAGTGTACTTACCATAAACACTGTTCAAACCTGTCAGTGTACTTACCATAAATACTGTTCAAACCTGTCAGTGTACTTACCATAAATACTGTTCAAACCCGTCAGTGTACTTACCATAAACACTGTTCAAACCTGTCAGTGTACTTACCATAAATACTGTTCAAACCTGTCAGTGTACTTACCATAAATACTGTTCAAACCCGTCAGTGTACTTACCATAAACACTGTTCAAACCCGTCAGTGTACTTACCATAAATACTGTTCAAACCGTCAGTGTACTTACCATAAATACTGTTCAAACCTGTCAGTGTACTTACCATAAATACTGTTCAAACCGTCAGTGTACTTACCATAAATACTGTTCAAACCCGTCAGTGTACTTACCATAAATACTGTTCAAACCTGTCAGTGTACTTACCATAAACACTGTTCAAACCCGTCAGTGTACTTACCATAAACACTGTTCAAACCTCTCAGTGTACTTACCATAAACACTGTTCAAACCCGTCAGTGTACTTACCATAAATACTGTTCAAACCTGTCAGTGTACTTACCATAAACACTGTTCAAACCCGTCAGTGTACTTACCATAAACACTGTTCAAACCTCTCAGTGTACTTACCATACACACTGTTCAAACCCGTCAGTGTACTTACCATAAATATTGTTCAAACCCGTCAGTGTACTTACCATAAATACTGTTCAAACCTGTCAGTGTACTTACCATAAATACTGTTCAAACCCGTCAGTGTACTTACCATAAATACTGTTCAAACCCGTCAGTGTACTTACCATAAACACTGTTCAAACCCGTCAGTGTACTTACCATAAATACTGTTCAAACCTGTCAGTGTACTTACCATAAACACTGTTCAAACCCGTCAGTGTACTTACCATAAATACTGTTCAAACCGTCAGTGTACTTACCATAAACACTGTTCAAACCCATCAGTGTACTTACCATAAACACTGTTCAACCCGTCAGTGTACTTACCATAAACACTGTTCAAACCTGTCAGTGTACTTACCATAAATACTGTTCAAACCTGTCAGTGTACTTACCATAAATACTGTTCAAACCTGTCAGTGTACTTACCATAAACACTGTTCAAACCCATCAGTGTACTTACCATAAACACTGTTCAAACCTCTCAGTGTACTTACCATACACACTGTTCAACCCGTCAGTGTACTTACCATAAACACTGTTCAAACCCGTCAGTGTACTTACCATAAACACTGTTCAAACCTGTCAGTGTACTTACCATAAATACTGTTCAAACCGTCAGTGTACTTACCATAAACACTGTTCAAACCCGTCAGTGTACTTACCATAAACACTGTTCAAACCTGTCAGTGTACTTACCATAAATACTGTTCAAACCTGTCAGTGTACTTACCATAAATACTGTTCAAACCTGTCAGTGTACTTACCATAAATACTGTTCAAACCTGTCAGTGTACTTACCATAAACACTGTTCAAACCCGTCAGTGTACTTACCATAAACACTGTTCAAACCTCTCAATGTACTTACCATAAACACTGTTCAAACCCATCAGTGTACTTACCATAAACACTGTTCAAACCCGTCAGTGTACTTACCATAAACACTGTTCAAACATGTCAGTGTACTTACCATAAATACTGTTCAAACCTGTCAGTGTACTTACCATAAATACTGTTCAAACCCGTCAGTGTACTTACCATAAACACTGTTCAAACCCGTCAGTGTACTTACCATAAACACTGTTCAAACCTGTCAGTGTACTTACCATAAATACTGTTCAAACCCGTCAGTGTACTTACCATAAATACTGTTCAAACCTGTCAGTGTACTTACCATAAACACTGTTCAAACCCGTCAGTGTACTTACCATAAACACTGTTCAAACCTCTCAGTGTACTTACCATAAACACTGTTCAAACCCGTCAGTGTACTTACTATTTTCTTCTTTACTTTTACAAACATCACAGAGTTTTGGATTTCATGTAAAAGATTTATTTAAAATTTTACAGAAAAAACAGTGACAGCTATTTTCTAAACTAAATAAAACACTCTCACACTGAAAACAGACTGTGTCAGAAACACTAAACTTTTCCTCCCTTGAAACTCAGATTTAATGAAATTGCATCCAGCAACCCATTAAACTATAAGATACGTGCTATAAGTCATACTCAAACCGCATATGTTGAAGTACTAATTTGCTTTTATGTGAAGGGTGCAGAAATTCAAAAGACAAATGTATAAAACATTTGCTAACAGCCTGAAACATAAGTGTCCATTTTCCATAGTAGCCCAGGAGTACTGTCTGGTGAAATAACTTGGCAGAGTCACATAGAAGACAAATGAAGGTTGAGGGAATCAAACTATGTAGTACAGGAATCAGTTCTTTAACAGCTCATAGCCTTACTCATCTCTACTAAGTGCTAGACAAACTGTTATAGCCCAAACAGTGCATCTCACACCTATATGCCTGCAAAAAACAAGCAAAATTAAAAATTTATTAACATTAACCTCATGGATTTCATGCTGCTCAGTTTATTAACAGCTAAATAATAAACACACTGTCAGTATTAAGGAAACCAAAGATCACTTCCAAAGAACATGGCTCATATACTGATGTTCCTGTTTAAGACAATGGGCAGGATTCATGAAGCCTCTGTGTAAGAGTTACAAGTCTTACATGGAGGCTGCAGTTAAATGGTGTGACGTCAGTATGCCATGCATATTCATGAGGGCATGCTGACTCACACCCAAGGCTAACACGGTCCATGTAAGAAAGTAGGGGGCGTGTCCGCAGGGCGAGTCCTGCAAACGGACACGCCCCCTGAAGAGTAACAGTCCCGAAAGTAAACCCCCATGAGAGAGTCTGCGTAAATGTCAACAAACACAACACAACACATGCCCCCACAGACTATAAACATAAAATGTAAAAATGAACATGTTATATTTTTTTATAAGTTTTGAAGATGTTTGCCCGTAATTGCGCTCGTTTGCACGGGCGTGCCCGTCGCTTAGCCACAGTTAGCAGTCAGTGGAAAAGCATATAAGATCTAAATATGCAAAGTATGCCAAGAAGCATGCGGAAGAGGAGGCAGTCATGGTTCGAGCCCCCACAACATCAATGTTTATTTTTAGTGAAATAAGCACGAAACAATTCCCTGACATATATGTATATATATAAAATTATATTTTATGTAAAATGTAATGAAATGGGCCATGTATTTTGAAGAAATGTGAGATAATAAAAAAAAAAATGTCAGAAGTGCCTATAGCTGAGCTACACTCTAACAAGCTGAGCATATCTGCCCGTAGGTGAGCAGTGGTTTAACAGGTGTAAAATGAGTGCGCGGGGTTGAGCAGTGCTGTAACATGCTGAAACTGTGTGCCCATAGCTGAGCTGAGCGTAATATGCGTGCTGACAGCCAAATGACGTGTAAACCTGCGTAACCCGTTTGCGCGGAGCTGCGCACCGCGCCAACAAGATAACCGGTGGGCAATGTTGAGCAAGCTGTATCAAAACTGCCTTTACACAGACACACCTCCTAGCTTGTGTAGACAGTCATAAAAAAAAACAAAGCAATGGCCAGGGTCAAACTCAGGATACCATGCACCATAGTCAAAGTACTGAACCACTAAGCCATGACAGTTGCTCTTAGAAATGCAGTATTAGCATATATATAGGAATGAATGGAAAGAGAAGCATGACAAAGCAGGTTTTGTGAAGCTGATACATTTCCAAAATGGCCAATCACAGATAAGTGTGGGAAAAACGGCATATATAAGCCCCATAGGCGGGAATACACAGCATAACTGATTGTGGAATCGATTTGCAGTCAGGATGGCAGGTGTAGGAGAGGGTAGTTGCTTCCGAGCACAGAGGTGGGGTGTTGAGGAGTCCAAATATATGGTTTGGCTCCTCATCCATGATCATGAGGCCCAACTCATGCAGGGCCAGGTCCTGTGGGGAGCATACAAGGCTGAGGCGTGGGACCGGTTGGTACATGATCTCACCAGGGCCACAGGAATACCAAGGACTGGTAAACAGGTCCATCACCACCATGTGGACCTGAAGATATGGAAGCAGGACCAACTGAACCGTTGGATCCAGGAGGCACGGCAAATGCCCAACGCCCCACTACTGAGTAAGTTACATGTAATTATTTATGTAAGAAATTAACCTAGCTGATATTATGGAGATGTGTATTCCAATATTACTTCATTTATATTACAGCTGCAGGTGTCTGTTCCATGAATCATCGAGCCTATGCCGATAGGCTTGTGCGGTTGCGCCACCAGGCAGGTTAGTAATTCTCTCCCTGTAACTGTTAAAAAATATAAGTATGACAGCTTGCAAAAGAGTGCAGTGTAGTCACTTATTAATAAAAAGTGCAAGTAACAGTGTAAGAGAGATTCTGCTAGTACTGTGTGATTACATAAGTGTGATGCAGCCTGTAATCCAAAAATAAAAATGAAACAAGTCTGAAATAAAGATGTTCCACCTGTAATGTAATAGTACATAACCTGCAGCAGGCTGTAAATTACAGCTACACAAGCTGAGTAAAACACATGTGTGAAATATATCCCTGTTTAAAATCTGAAACATGACACAAGTGAGACTGTTGGAAAGAATTGTTGTAACCAAGTAAAACATGTCAATAAAGCCTAGAATTAAGTACCATCCTGAATTGTAAAAATAAAACAAGTGAGAGTGTGAGAAAGAGGTATGAATCCACCAATAAAGTTGTAATAACTCCTGAATAAAGTATACTGCAGTCAGTACAGAATGAAATGAATGTGACAGGCACAACCAAACAGTGAAATGTGTGGAATAAAGTACTGAAGCTGGAATGTGTGTCCCACAATTTGGATATGTTGCTGTACATTTGCAATATGCAGATAGTATGGTTGTATGAAATACCAAACATCCACAGTTGTCTAGAGCCATATAAAGCAAATGTAGCAGGATGCTGTAGCTGAACAGAGCCAGATATGAATGTGTATGAATAAAAATGCAATGTATATTAATGTAGCAGTAACATTCCCATCACCAACATGCATAAGTTTACACATAGGAAACTGTAGTCAGACCTGTAGTGTGTATATATCTGCAGCTAGTAGAAATGTACAGCATATGTATAGGTATTTGAAGTTGTTAATGAAATATTTCTTCACCCTACCCTATAACCACAAATAATCCATTCCACATGAAATGGGTATGTGTATTCACAATTAACTCCCTGGACATTTGTCCTGTTGGTTCATACATATTTGCATGCGTTGATGCATGTGCCCTGTTCATACATCCAAACCTGATGGCCTGTTGCCATCAATCAACCCTGCATGTTGTTGGATTGTGTATTGTTGTTCAAATTATGCATGTGTTATGCTTGCTGTTCAATGGCTTGAATTTATGGGTGTTTGATTAATGGGAATACTAATGCATGCTGTTACAACTAATTGTGAATGGTATTGTACGTTACTAACCCAAACTGTCATAAAATAATGCAAAACATAGGACGACAGGGAAGGCGGGTTCCAGCGGACCCACCTCTCCCACCTCAGCTGGCGAGTGCACCTGGCAGTAGTGCCCAGGCCGGACCCTTCTCCAGTGGCCTTGTGCCACCTGCGGGTGGAAGCGCTGCAGGGGATGGGGCTTGTCCCCCCTCTGCAAGCGTGGCCGGAGGAGAACATCCACTCATCCTCCGTAGTGTCCGGACTGTGGTGCGTAGGGAGATCAGGCATGCTGTGCTTGGGCCCCTATGCCAGCTTGAGGCACAGGTGGCACAACTCACGGGTGTGCCTGCTGCCCATCCTACACAGCCCCCAGCACAGCCCCGTCCTGGGCAGTGAAGGCACAGTGGCAACTGCCCATGGGTGGGGATCTCAGTTCCACTGTTGCCATCTGTGGGCTCATGGGCTCGAGATATCCAAACATCCATCCCCGTCAATTGTGTATCCCCCCCACATGTGTCATACACCACCCCTGTATGCGTCTTGTTTGTCTTGTCTGTTAACCTCCCCTACCTACCTCCCCAGCTATACCTACTTCCTGTACCTGACATACCACTCTCACCTGAAAAAAAAAAAAAGGGCACTCTGTACCCACAAAAAAATTACGCCCCATACATAGCTGCCCATTTCGCACACATGTCTGCTGGACATGTAAACTGGCAATTACAATTGGCTGTACAACAAATATTGTTGTCCTCACCCCTCTCTCAGGGGTGGAAGGTTTCAAATTTCACACCAAATTACAAACATATGCACAGCTGTTGCTGATAAAGAAATGGGCAGCTATGGGCCTTTCCTACATCCCTCCTGCAAAACCCGAGCTTGTTTTCCTACTGTCCTACCCTCTTTGTGCCCCCTTTTTCACCACTTTCCTATCTCCCCATTTTCTTTTCTTTAAAAGAAATTAGCGCGGGTGTGCGCGAGAGTAAGCACTTTTAAGCAGTAGTAAGCGGGAGTGCGCTTCTGTGTGCTTAGCTAAGCGTGTGTGCGCGAAGCTAAGTGACAGTGCGCATGCGTGAGCTCCGTGCAAACCAGCGCTAACCCACTTACAACTGCTTAAAAGTGCCTTAGTCACTCTGAATGACAAGGCCTGTAGTTTGCTCAGCAGCAAAATAAAATTCATCTGTCAGTCTTTTGGAAACATTTGTCTGCATGACTTACCACTAAGCCATGACTGCTATACAAGAACATTGCGCTGAAAGAAATATATCATGAAATAGTAGGAATTAATGTAAAGGGAATATAGCAAGTCTAGTACACAAAGCATGTCATGTATATTTACTGTCAAATCTAGTGGATTTGTAAAATAGTACTGTATGAAGAGAAACAGCCATGCTAGTTGGTAGGTAGCTAATAGGTAATAATGTCACAGTAGCACCTGGCAAGCCACACACATACTCAGAGCAGGATAAACACTGCCATAGTTGAATAGTTAAGAGCCCAGACATAGCAACTGTGACTGAGTTACAGGGATGTCCCTGATTTGAAAACAAATGTCAACTGTGCCCCACTGACTCCCTGTGAAATGTACTAACAGTAGGCAGAAAGGTGTTACAACACATGCAATGGTAACTATGAATTACTGAAAGTATGCACCACTTGCACGTCACAAATGGAGTAGTAATACATATGCTCAAAATAACCCACAGTCACAACTGCAGAATATCAGAATATTTCATGGGTGTATCCCACTGATATGTACCATTCCATGAGGCTGATAAAAGATGCACCTGAGAGTATCTGAGGCCTGCTCAGCAGCATGATCAAATACCCTTCTAAGTGTCAAGGCCCACACCATGGCCAGACCACACTGCATGCAGTACCACCCTACCACAACAAACACATAGGGAATTGCTGACCAAACAGATATAGCAAGCATTACAAGCTGTGAATGTAAATGGAAAATAGGAAAGCCATAGCAACACATTACAGGAAAGACACCTAGCAGGCATACAAGGAGTGAATGTAAAGGGCAAATATTGAAGCCATAGCAACAGATTGCAAGAGCCACTGCTATATACCAGTTACACCACAATTCCCACAGGAAAGCACACACACCCATATACACAGTATTACTAGCCGTAGGTGTCAGTTTACATACACACTGAGAAGAGGAAACTGGAGGAAGGAATACTCAGGTTACAGTACAACATGCATTGCAGTGTCTACAACACAGCCTGAAATATGAGAGACATACCAACCCTTACACTCACAGAACAGTGTCCACAGCAAACCAGCATGGTCCCCACCCTGATAATCTGAAAGGGCTACGCCTACCTAACAAACCTTTTTATAGCACTGTCCTGAAATCACAGTGAGAACTGCAATCACTACACAACAGGCTGCATGCAATTAGTAAATGCTGGCTAACAATTGGTGCAGAGGCCATCACATGGACATGTGCAGATACCTACAAAAGCATCCTGTACTCCCAGTCCACACATGCAATACTTTCATTGCACCCTCTGGAGGTAGAGACAGAGAGAGAGAGAGAGAGAAAGAGAAACAGAAACAGAAAGACAAAGACAAAGAGAAAGAGAAACAGAAAGACAAAGAGAAAGAAAGAAAAAAAAGTAACAACAAAACAAACAAGTTGACAGCAGGCCAACTATCTGAAAGCCAACGCAAACAGCTGCAACAAACACAGGTAATGTAAAGTACTAATATAATAGTCTACATACTGTGAACCCTCCATATGTGTTATTGGTCTGTATCTATGTATATGAAGATGTGCATAGGGCCGTGGACATACTGCAACTGTCACTGAAGGCTGTACATACATATGTATGTGAAGGTAGCTATGTGCACATATCAATGTAGGTTGTAGTGCAATGTACAATGTAGGTTGTACAGTAATGGATGTTCATCAGTACGTTAGTGTGTGTATACATATGTGGAACTAAAAAGGATTATATATATATATATATATATATCTATCATGTGTATACGTATGTATATCGAGATATGTATGTATATATATATATATATATATATATATATATATATATATATATATATAATATGCATATATGTATACATAGATAGAGAGGGATGTAGAAATACATAGACATATATAGTTTCACAGTTTCATAGTTTAGTACTAGGCTATCTGCCCTGGGGCATTTATAAGCCTAGCCATAGTGATGTGGCTTTTGCCACCCCATGTAATGGTACAAAAGTGTACAGAATAGATTTAGAATACTGTGCCTCTGTCTAGTAGTGACACAGTGAAGACCCCCTTACATAATAAAATTAGTTTACTGTGCCTCTGTCTAGTAGTGACACAGAGATGACCCCTGGGGTAAACCTACGATCTCCCATCCACTCGTCAAGATTTCACATGCAGAGAGTCAGTGAGGGGCTCTGCCTAACATGAACTGGGATTCTGTTCCAGAGTATGGGAAGCCTCTGAGTTATGAATCTGTCCCTCCAGCATGTCCTATTCATATTTGTGCTGAGGTTTAAATCTTTAGCTCTCGTGGTTCTGATGGATTTGGATTATATGAGGTGGAGCATGTCCATCAATTCCTGATTGGACATGGCCTTGTATGTCAGGCACAGATCACCTCTAAGTAGGCGGTATGCTACTGAATAGAGCTGGAGTTTCTTTAGTCTGGCAGCATATGACATATGTTGGAGACCCTTGATCCTCTTGGTGAGGTACTTTTGGGGTCTCCCTAGCTGTTGCAAGTGCCAGGTGAGGTACATACCAAATGGGGCATAGTACTCATTCATGGGCCTGATAAGGGAGGAGTATAGGGGTACAATGACCTCCTTTGATCTGGATGTGAATCCCTCCATGATAAGGTGGGCAAGGTAGAAAGTCTTTCTAACCACTTTGGCAACGTGGGTGTCAAATGAGAGGTCACTATCGACTTGGGTCCCCAGGTCTCTGATTACTTTTTCCGTACTCAGTGGGTTACTGTCTATGTGATAATTTGAGGGTACTTTGTTTTTCCCAAAGAGGATGACTATACATTATTTGGCATTTAGTTTAAGGCCATGACTCCGGCACCAGTTGTCCGTTTCAGTGAGGCCTTTCTGTAGGATGTATGTGTCAGCTGGTGTATCGACTATGGCGCCTAGTATGCAGTCATCTGCGAACTTTGTCAGCCACAACCCTCCCAAGTTTGCTTCCACATCTGAGAAATAAATGCTGAACATGAGGGGTCCCAGGACAGAGCCCTGTGGGACACCACTTGTGACTGGCTTTGAGTCTGACATGGCTCCAGCGATTTTGAATTTATGGGTTCTATCCTTTAGCCAGTTTGCAACCCATCTTGTGACATATGGATTTACATTTCAGCTGTTGAGCTTGTCTATGATGCCGGAGTGGGGTATTGTGTCGAAAGCTTTAGCCAAGTCCAGGTAGGCTGTATGGACTGCTTTGCCCTCGTCAATGGCTCTAGTGACTGTTTCGAAAAAGTCAACCAGGTTCAAAAGGCAGGATCTGCCCTTTACAAAGCCAAACTGGGTGGGATCAAGTGTCTGTAAGTCCCCAATGTCTCTGTTTATGAGTTCCATAATGATTCTTTCCATAGCTTTGCAGACCAGGCTGGTTAAGCTTATGGGGCGGTAGTTACCAGGGTCTGTAGAAGTGCCTCCTTTGTGGAGTGGGACTACTGTTGCTGTACGCCAGTGTTCAGGTACATATCCTGTAGTAAGGCTACGGTTAAATAGCAGTTTTATGTGCAGGTTTAGCTCCTCTTGGAGTTCACGTAGCACGCAACCCGGGATACCGTCAGGTCCCAGTCATGCTGTGTTTATAGCTTTGCTGAGGGTGGTTCTCACCTGGACATCTGAGATGACAGGGAGGTTACATTCAGCTGGGATAAGTATTTCCTCTTTTGGGGGTGAGGGAGGGGAGAAATTTGCACTGAACCTGTCTGCCAGAATGTTGGCAATATCTGTGGGTTCAGTGTATGTTATGTCATTGTGCACTAACTCTGAACATATCTGAGGGTTTCCAGCCAGGTTTCTAACATAGCAGGAGAAGGCCTTGTGGTTATCTTTAGTGTCCATAGCGATTTTTCTCTCAAAGTTGGCCTTGGATGTTTTTATGAGAGAATGTAGCTTTCTACTAGTGCTGATCACAGATGCCTTCTCTGCATGGGATTTTGCTCTGTCGTGCAGTAGCTACCTTCTTTTGTTATACAATTTGTTTATGGCTGGGGTCCACCAGACAGGACGCCTGCCCTTGGTGGGGAGGGCCTTGGTTTTATTTGGGATTGCATGATCCATGCAGTCTTGGAGATGTCCGTAGAAAGCATTTGTGCAGGATTCTGCATTGTGGGATGTGGTTTCCACTGGCCCAGTGGGCTTAAAGGATACCATCTCAGTTTTAAGAAGTGTAAAGTCAGCTTTTGAGAAGTTTTTCACTGTAGTCTTTTGTGTTGGGGGTGGAGGTGGGATATGTATATCCAGGGTGATTAGTTTGTGGTCAGATCTCACTAGTGAGGGGTATACTTCCAGTGTGGAGCACATTGTCCCCATGTTTGTGATGATCAGGTCTAGTATATTATCTCCCCTTGTGGGAGAGGTGACTAGCTGTTCCATTGCATTTGAATTTATGAATTCCAGGAACCTTTGGGCTAGGGTGTTTGGGCTAGAATAATGCACCCAGTCTATGTTAGGGTAGTTGAAGTCTCCCAATATGATGGTGTTTGGTGAGACATTCATATCCTCCAATGTCTTCAGGAAGGCTGAATGGGGTTCCTGAGATTGGGAGGGTGGTCTGTAACATGCTACCAGTTGTATAGCAGTTTTGCCTATGGTTAGTTGCACCTGGATGGTCTCTGATGCTTCATGTGTTGCCACTAACCTGGAGGTGTGGGTGTCCATGATGAATATGGACACTCCCCCTCCCTTTATGGTTTGGCCCGAGTTTTGTGGCTGAAAAGCATGATACGAGGTATAGCCTGGTAGCGCTGGGGTGCTCACAGGAGCCTTGAACCAGGTTTCAGTTACTGCACAGACATCGAGATTGATAGAATATGTACAGATATATGTAATACACACATACATATATAGATATATGTAGATACATATACATATACAGACAGATCTGACTGTCTACAGATATGTCTGTATATGACTATCTCTCTCTCTCTGTCCCACCCCCTCTCACTCTCTCTCTCTCTCCCTCTGTCTCTCTCTCTCTCTCTCTCTCCCCCTCTCTCCCCATATCTATATCTATATATCTATAGCTATATATATATATATATATATATATATATATATATATATATATATATATATATATATATATATATATATATATATATATATATATATATATATATATATATATATATAATATATATATATATACAAAGGCATGTGAGTGAACACCAGTGTGGATACTGGAGTACCATACCCCATTCCAAAACATGGACACCAGTAAGCACCACATATGTGCATGCCTGCCCACCACTGCATGTGTCGGAGGGAACAGGGGGGAATAGGGGCAACAAGTGCACAATAGGCTCCCCATTGATATACACAGTGGCACACTAGTCCTGTAATACCTGTACATGGTATGTGTCAGCAGACATGGTGTGTCAGCTATGGACATGTAGGTCACTGTACCCCTCTACACCCCACAATGTCCTACACAGTATGTACCTCCCATGACAGCTACAGATATGGAGAAGGACACAGTCATACGTAAGTAACTGTGTCAATGCACTCAAACACATTACCTATGCAGAGTGACTGACAAGACCACAGAGTGCACCCAGACTACCTACATAGAGGTTACCACTGCTGGATATACATAGTGAAGTCACACCCATGACAGTTGTCCAACAACCATGGTAACACCTCACAACATCCACAACCCAAATTACCTATGTCTGTCATCCTTGTCACCGCAGTAAAGAGCACATGGTGGAGGTACAGGTCCCTACCCACAGATAAGACATACCCTGGAGTAAACCACACAGCATTAAGAAGCAAGGCTCCCCATGAGTAGATGTCAGACATACCCCTGCTGAATGTTATGCAGATAGGTAATATGCCATATGAGTCACCCTGTGTAACTGTTGGACAGGAGCAGGTACGATCACATCACATGTGTCACAAGGGGCAGGGTAGCATAACAGTATGCTGCTGTAGGCCCAGGGCCAATAGCATACTACCTACCTAAGACACAATGCACACCCACAAACCCATTACAAACCAAATATGTGAGGTGGAATGAGTGTGCCAGTGACTGGGTGCATGTTATGTACTGGTGTGATTGCTCACCATGACTGTCTGTCTGTCATGGTAGTGTGTGTCCTTGGTGTGAGGCCAGAGACAGATGTGTGAGGTATTGCAATCAAAACATACTACATTGCCATATGTTGTGCTGTGTTACCCTGTATGTGACTGTGGTGTAGGTAGGGTTATGGCAAGTAAGAGTAGTGTGCATTACCAGTGAAATATGTAACGTGCATTGCATGCAGTGCATGGGTTGATAATGTTCCACATACAGTACCTTGATACAAACCCCCAGTGTGAGGTTGTGCATTGGACCTGAACCAGTGTGCTGACTGCTGGAGTATACTAGTCTGTCATATGGAGTGTGCCAGGTACTGTTGCACAGTTGTCGGCTGAGCACTGATATCTGGTCATTTACATGTGTATCCCCCAATAGACAGACAGATGCTATATATGGGGGTTAAGTTATATCACTACAGTCAAGTATTATGTGTATTATGTGTGCCATATTTTGATGACATATATTGCTGACATATTTTTCTTTTCCTTTTCAGGGCTATGGTTCACCAGCGAAACCCTGTGTACTCCACTGCGGAGGATGAGGAGATACACCAGAGCCTGGTGCGGGATTTTGCAATACTCTTTTCCCGCACCAGCCAGAACCAGCAGGAGAGGGCTGCACTGTGGCAAGACCTGGTCCGTCGGGTAAATGACATAGGCACACATAACCGGACATATGAGCAGGTACGCCATCACTGCAGTGATTTAATTAGAAATGTCCATCAGCGTGCATCGGATATCCACAGGCAACAGCTTGCCACAGGTGGTGGGGTGGCTATACATCCCCCCTCACCAGACTGGAGGGACTACTCCTAAGTGTTGTGGCTCCAGCCCAACAGCAACAACAGCAGCAGCATACATGCGTAATGATGGAGGCTGGAGCCACCCAGCAGCAGGACTCAAGCGTGCAGGTAACATGCCATATGTATAGTTGACTGTTCTGTACACTGTTAGTTTATGCATGTGTGAGGTGTGTCCTCGGTTTGTAGCTGTTATCTTGGTAATTATTGTGCAAGAGTGATATTCTCAATATCAGCAGTAGACCTGTGGAAGCCAACTGTTGTACTACTGAACTGTATCATACTCACAGTATCAATGGCACAGTTGTGGCCACTGACAATAAATGTCTCATTTCTGCAGGTCCCTCTGGTGTAACAGCAAGGCAGCCTATCCATGCTGGTGAGTGTGTAATAACAATACCTTCAATACTCTTGATACTAATAGTAATAATAGGCTGAAGCAGTAGTGCTATGTGTTTGATTGCAGGTGTGTTTGTGTCTGTGTGTTGATATCTCATATACTGAGGAGTGTGCATGTGTGCATGTGCCCTGTGTGCATGTGTGCATGTGTGCATGTGCCCTGTGTGCATGTGTGCATGTGCGCATGTGCACATGTGTGCATGTGTGCATGTGCCCTGTGTGCATGTGTGCATGTGTGCATGTGCCCTGTGTGCATGTGTGCATGTGTGCATGTGTGCATGTGCCCTGTGTGCATGTGTGCATGTGTGCATGTGTGTATCAGTGGTGACATTGTGTACACATTGTAAACTGTGTTTCCTGTCTTACTCCCACAGGTTCTGGTGCTGCTCTGGTGTTGTGCAGCAGGGAACCTGAATCAGCTGCCGTGGATAGTGATAATGATGATACCTGTGTAATGGCACAGGGAGGTGTGCCAGGGTCCGTCGTTGGTCAGCCAATTGACAGTACACAGCTGTCGACCCCATCAATGCGCACAGTCATCCTGCCAATACATCCTTTGTCACCAATGTCCCTAGGTGATGGACAGGATACAGTGGGCATTGACCAGGGTAATGTGGTATCGGTGGCACATGCATCCCCACACAGCAGCCATGGCCAGGGTCCTGACATGGTACCACACAGGCAGATGTCCAGGGGTTCTCGTGGGAGCATCCGTGGGCGTACTGCCCCTGTCAGACGTGCCCACAGAGGTCTTTCAACCTCAGCTATGTTTCAGGCTGTAATGCAGGCACAGTCACGTATGGAACGGTACACCAGACAGGGTCTGAGGGAGCTGAGAGAATGCCGCACAGCTATGAGTGACAGTATGCGTGATGTTGCGGCTGCCATCCGTAATTTCACCGAGGTCATTGACAGACGTTGGGGGGACACATTAGATCTGTTCCACAACTACATGTCCATGAGCCAGGGCAATGGTGGACGGTTGAGGCGTCGACGTGGGCGTATGCCAGCAACAGCAGCAGCTGGCAGCTGTCGCAGACGACAACAGGCCCGCGGCTGCTCCCATAGTGCCAGCAGCAGCCCCAGCAATGCTGGGTCTGTGCTGTCATCAGACCGCCCCAGGAGACCACGTGCATGTGGCTCTGGACAGTCCCAACAGGGACCTGTCTCCAGTCACCAACCACCTGCTTCTGATGACAGTACCCAGTCTGGCTTAGTACCTGATACAGTCCGTAGCACCCCTGCCAGGCACAGGTACCATGTCCGTGGCCAGAGACAGTGATCTGTATGACCTGGCAGGTACAGTCTGTGGCTGTCCACAAACACCTGTATATGGCAGCCATGAGGTGGAACTGTGTGCATGCATACACACATGCGAATTGATAACACCTAGGGCTACCGCATACATGCACACACTGCATCAACATTGCCCCATCTTGTACTGCTGTCCCTCACCAACACACACACACAGACATGTCAATTGGTTGTATCAGTGGCAGACTCAGGCATACCAAGTACACACCCTGTGCATATGATGAAACTGTGCCACCTCCTGCATTCTGTAACATCAGTGCAGGAACAGGTTAACATGGTGCTGATGCACAGGGTGACTACATAGAAGTGTAGTAATAGTATCATGTTGTCAACAGTACAGTGTAATGATATCATTGTGGGTATATCCCAGCATGCCTGATGCAGTTACAGTATGAATGTCATTGTATTGTTTTGTACACCCATAGTAATTACCATAGTGTAATGTCTGCACATCTTTGCATACTGGTGGTGAGGCTGTCAACAGAAGGCCACCTACATAGGTAGCACAGGGGATAAGAAAATGTAAGTATTGATACTCAATGATGGACATGTCAACTGCAAGTTGCATGCTGTCCACACTTGACTCTGCAATGAGGATGTTTGAGGATGTTGATATCTGTGCAGTAATACACAACAGGTTCAAGACTCACAAGAGCACCCTAGCACTACAAGGTCACACCTCGTACCATGCATAACAGCCCTAAAACACAGAACTAACTATGACTGGAGGGAGAGTCTCCATACATGTCAAGGATACTGTGGTGCCAGGACAGGTAGCATACATCCTACAAAGTTTGGAACTGCTGAGTGAGGGCTCAGTGTCTGTTATTCAAAATGTGTATTAGTTCAGGTATGAGCATTTGGGTTTCAGGCCAGTTATTCTACATTACGAAGGTACATGGTCTGTACACTTGTGGGAGGTGGGGCTGGACACAGCCCGTCTGACCTGTGACTTTCTGGGTACAGGCTTATAGTGCCTGCATATATGCACTGTTACCTACTGGAAGTCGTACACCTTGTTTGTTGTAGCATAGTCTAGATCCAGGCCTGCTGACTGTAGCTTTGTTGGTATGCATGTTTGCTTGATATGTCCCTGAAACACTGATTCCACCTGCAATGCAGATTTACAGCACCTCTGTGGATCCCTAGTGACATCTGTATTGCTTACTGTACTGATGTCCATGTCTCACTTGACAGAACGTCACTGTTTGTCCTGTTTGCATGTAAGTTGCCTGTAACACATTGCATATGACTTACCTGGCATTTGCTCACGAAAGCATTTATATATGCCAGCACTAACAAATCAAGAGCACTACACCCTCACATACTCACCTTGAGTACCTTGTTCCCCATTGGCCCTATGTGTTGTTAATTATTATGGGATTCACAATACTATGGTAGCATGTGCAAAGGTCACTTGTCAATCTCCTCTCTGGTCCAGTTGGTGAATCTGTGAGTCATGTGGCAATGTTACAGCTGCCTCATGTACACAGACAACCCTCTCCGCTTCCCATAAACGTACAACACATGTGAGAGATGCAACCACATAGCCAAACTGGGGGCTAAGCTCTCTTAACTCAGTACTGGCATACCCTGTCAGGTGGAGTGGGATACTACAGTGAATACAATACCAGTCTCACATAGACCTGCCACGACAGCAATCCAAACACAGAAACACACAGGAACATTCTTGGAGTCTCAGAATAGCATCCTGCCTGAGCAGCAGACACCTGCTGAGCAGACACACAAGCAAAAGTTACGCCAGAACAGAGCACGTGCAACACATAGCTCACAAAGCCTGTGTGCCAAACAGTCACAGCCCATATGGCTTAACAACACACCTGCTACAGTTGTAATAGGTACCTCTATAGTCAGGTACACTGCGGTCCTGCTCACCAGGCTGAACAAGGAGAAGGTCACGGTGAGATGCCCGTTGGGCACTATGATCCACCACATAACACAAGCATACAGGTCACTCCAAGGCATGTACAAATATGACTCAGTCATTGTCCGTGCCAGTGTGAATGACCTGTGACGTACCTCCCTGGACTACATGATAGGGGACATAGAGGGGCTCTCTGAGCATGTGGCACAGGCTGGTATGACCCTGACCTTGAGTAGCATCTTACCCTCACCAAGAATGCTGCCACAATATGTAGACAGGATGATCAATTTCTACAATTGCTGTATGTTTCGGTGACATTCAAAGGGGATCCAATGCCTGTCAGCGTGGGATTACATGCTAGACAAGCCACGTTGCTTTGCTAGGGACAGCTTGCACCTGTCACCCATGGGCCATTGTATATTGGCAGAGGCTCTTGCTACACACATAGTGCCTTTTTATGCAAGGCTCAAATTACATAGCCACCTACACAGGTATCACACGGGATAGGACACTAATAGTAATGCTACTCAACGCCAGCAGTGTAAACCTCAGGATGCATGCAGTGGACACTGTCCTTAGCATGGAGAACAGCAATATCCATGCAGTAACAGACTCCTGGTACAAGGCTCCCAGGTGCACCCCAGCACTGCCAGGTCATACCTCATACCATGCTTGTCGTCCCCTAAACATGCACCAAACCAGAACAGGGGGGATGTATCCAAAGGCACCACAGATACACACACCTCCAGGTTGGTGGCACAGCACAAAGCATCAGAGCCTATCCATGTGCAACTAACAGTGGGTTAGACTGCCTTCAGGTTCATAGCCTGGCACACACCACCCTCCCATACCCAGGAAACCCACTTGGCCTTCCTGACAACACTGGGAATATGACGGTCTCTACAAACACCATTATATGGGTGGACTGCAACTACCCAAACATAGAGTGTGAGCATTACTCTAGCTCCAAGACCCTAGCTGAAAGGTTCCTAGCATTCATTCACTGAATTGCTATGGAACAACTTGTTACCACTCCCACAAGAGGTGGAAACATGCTGCACCTGTTCATCAACAACATGTGGACTATATGCTCCAGACCAGTTGTGTATCCCTTGCTGGTAGGATGACACCATATACAACTCACACTGTATATTCACATACCACATGCAGCCCCTGCACAGAACACCACAGTCATACAGTTGTCTAATGCAGATTCCATGTATTCACATGAGGCAGGCTTCAGACATGGGAACTATTGAAGGTCACATGTACATATGTGTATGTGGCACACATATACATCATGTGTGCATTGACATTACTGATATGATCTATGTCGTGCAATATTGGGAACAACACCCCACACACATGGACAAACTGTGTGACAAAAACACACATGGCGTTTGTAGGATACAAACCCCTACCTAACTGTGTTATGACACTTGTGAGAGACGCAGTAGCAGAGCACGCTATTTGCATTACTGGGAGGCTTGCTTTCTCCTGCTGTACTTATAGGGTGCTGACATCATCAGTGTTTAGACAGTGGAATATGCAGCATGTGGTGTGTTGTACTAGTTGCCAAAAGGGACATTTCTCTTACACATAGAATTGCACACACACTACTCCCCCCACATACATACTAAGCACTTGCAGGATTCAAACCCCTACCTAACTATGCTATCACAGAGACACAGTAGCAGAGCTCGCAATTTGCATTACTGAGAGGTTTGCTTTCTCCTGCTATATTTATAGGGTGCTGACATCATCAGTGTTTAGACAGTGGAATATGCAGCATGTGGTGGTTGTACTAGTTTCCAAAAGGAACATTTGTCTTACACATACAATTGCACACATACTACTGCCCCCCACATACACTGAGCACTTGCAGGATTCAAACCCCTACCTAACTATGTTATGACACTTGTGAGAGACGCAGTAGCAGAGCGCGCTATTTGCATTACTGGAAAAGTTGCTTTCTCATGCTGTACTTATAGGGTGCTGACATCATCAGTGTTTAGACAGTGGAATATGCAGCATGTGGTGTGTTGTACTAGTTGCCAAAAGGGACATTTCTCTTACACACAGAATTGCACACACACTACTCTCTCACCACATACACACACTGAGCATTTGCAGGATTCAAACCCCTACCTAACTATGTTATGACACTTTTGTGAGACACAGTAGCAGAGCATGCTATTTGCATTACTGGGAGGCTTGCTTTCTCCTGCTGTACTTATAGGGTGCTGACATCATCAGTGTTTAGACAGTGGAATATGCAGCATGTGGTATGTTGTACTAGTTGCCAAAAGGGACATTTCTCTTATACATAGAATTGCACACACTACTCTCTCACCACATACACACACTGAGCATTTGCAGGATTCAAACCCCTACCTAACTATGTTATGACACTTGTGAGAGACACAGTAGCAGAGCATGCTATTTGCATTACTGGGAGGCTTGCTTTCTCCTGCTGTACTTATAGGGTGCTGACATCATCAGTGTTTAGACAGTGGAATATGCAGCATGTGGTGTGTTGTACTAGTTGCCAAAAGGGACATTTCTCTTACACACAGAATTGCACACACACTACTCTCTCACCACATACACACACTGAGCATTTGCAGGATTCAAACCCCTACCTAACTATGTTATGACACTTTTGTGAGACACAGTAGCAGAGCATGCTATTTGCATTACTGGGAGGCTTGCTTTCTCCTGCTGTACTTATAGGGTGCTGACATCATCAGTGTTTAGACAGTGGAATATGCAGCATGTGGTGTGTTGTACTAGTTGCCAAAAGGGACATTTCTCTTACACATAGAATTGCACACACACTACTCTCTCACCACATACACACACTGAGCATTTGCAGGATTCAAACCCCTACCTAACTATGTTATGATACTTTTGAGAGACACAGTAGCAGAGCATGCTATTTACATTACTGGGAGGCTTGCTTTCTCCTGCTGTACTTATAGGGTGCTGACATCATCAGTGTTTAGACAGTGGAATATGCAGCATGTGGTGTGTTGTACTAGTTGCCAAAAGGGACATTTCTCTTACACACAGAATTGCACACACACTACTCTCTCACCACATACACACACTGAGCATTTGCAGGATTCAAACCCCTACCTAACTATGTTATGATACTTTTGAGAGACACAGTAGCAGAGCATGCTATTTACATTACTGGGAGGCTTGCTTTCTCCTGCTGTACTTATAGGGTGCTGACATCATCAGTGTTTAGACAGTGGAATATGCAGCATGTGGTGTGTTGTACTAGTTGCCAAAAGGGACATTTCTCTTACACATAGAATTGAACACACACTACTCTCCCCACATACACACACTGAGCATTTGCAGGATTCAAACCCCTACCTAACTATGTTATGACACTTTTGAGAGACACAGTAGCAGAGCATGCTATTTACATTACTGGGAGGCTTGCTTTCTCCTGCTGTACTTATAGGGTGCTGACATCATCAGTGTTTAGACAGTGGAATATGCAGCATGTGGTGTGTTGTACTAGTTGCCAAAAGGGACATTTCTCTTACACACAGAATTGCACACACACTACTTCCCCCCCCCCCACATACACACTAAGCACTTGCAGGATGCAAACCCCTACCTAACTATGTTATGACACTTGTGAGAAACGCAGTAACAGAGAGCACTATTTGCATTACTGGGAAGCTTGCTTTCTCCTGCTGTACTTATAGGGTGCTGACATCATCAGTGTTTAGACAGTGGAATATGCAGCATGTGGTGTGTTGTACTAGTTGCCAAAAGGGACATTTCTCTTACACATAGAATTGCACACACACACACACACATTAAGCACTTGCAGGATTCAAACTCCTACCTAACTATGTTATGACACTTGTGAGAAACGCAGTAGCAGAGCACGCTATTTGCATTACTGTGAAGCTTGCTTTCTCCTGCTGTACTTATAGGGTGCTGACATCATCAGTGTTTAGACAGTGGAATATGCAGCATGTGGTGCGTTGTACTAGTTGCCAAAAGGGACATTTCTCTTACACACAGAATTGCATACACACTACTCCTCCCCCCTCACAGTCACACATACACTGAGTACTTGCAGGATTCAAACCTCTACCTAACTATATTCTGACACTTGTGAAAGATGCAGTAGCTGAGCGCGCTATTCAAATTATTGGGTATCATTTGTGCTCCTGACATATGTATAGTGTGCTGACATCATTATTTATGAAGAGGTATGTACATCTGTTACTATCCATCAGTAAGGGGGAGAGCATATATATGCATTAACTTTGCTGAGGCACAGTGGCCTACTGTACTGCGGAGGCAGATGCCAAATACACTGTGGATAGCCTTCTGTATTCCCTAGGGACAACAGCCTAGTATTGCACTCTACGGCCATATGTTTACCTGTCAGATGCAAGTATCTGTTGCTTATATACTGTTTGTGGGTCTTTATTGCCATAGCTTTCCCTATCTCTATGAACAACTTGTGTACTGTGGCAGATGTTTGCATATGAGTGGGATCCAGTACTTTACTTATGTCTCTGTTGTAATTTCACTGTGTGCACTGGGCAGATTTCTGTATTGTGGGAGGTTCCTGTGTTAACACATACAAATGCCAGATATGTGTGTGCAACTGCTGAACTGTGACATGGCCTAAGTGTGTGAGCATGCTCAGTTCACAGTTTCTATGGCTTCTTGACTGACATGTCTCATTTTCTAAGTGTGCGAGCATGCCCAGTGTAAACTTTCCATATGTTGGGAATTGTGGTCTACCACATTTGTGTTTGTGTGTGGACTTCATCTATATTTCACATGTACAGTTGAGTGTTGGACGTCAGGTTGTGTTCTTACTGCCCACCTGCTTTGTGTCTGAACCTAACAGGCATTATGCTGTGCCTGCAGGGTTGCCATGGGATAGTTTGCATACAGTTGTCAACATCCTTTCATACTGACCAAACAGTGTATTGTTGTATAGTGTACTGGTTCAGTACTTTCACTGTGGTGGACAGTATCATCGGTTTCAGTCCTATCACTGCTTGTAATATTTATAGTGAGCAGACCAGACTGGTTGAGGGCCAGTTGTGCAGATATAACCATGTTGCATTTTGTTCAGATATGGACAACATAGAACAGGATTGTCCGACATTGTTAATGAATTCCACAACTTGTGTGGACAGTGACAAACAATGGCCATGTGCCCTAGGCCATTTGTAATGCTAGTCAGAGAGTGTTTGTCCTTCAACACACATATTTACTGGTGTTTGCCATGACATATGTCAAGGTTAGTGTGCTGTGCCTCTGTCTACCCGTGACATACAGGTGATATCCAGGGTACACCTACCATCTCCCATCCATTCATCATGATTCCTCTGGATGACAGTCAATGAGGGACTCCCTGGATAACCTGTACTGGGGGTTTAGTCATGAGTGGAGTGAGCTTCTGGGTTATGGACCAATCAGTACAGCATGTCCTGTTTATGTCTGTGCTGGGGTTCAGGCCTGTCATCTGCATAGGTCACCAGCATTCAGATTTTACATGGTGCCAGATGTCCATTGATTCCAGCTTGGTCATGGCTTTATACATCAGGCACAAATCACCTCCAGCCAGACGGTATGGCACTGTGTGGAGCTGCAGTTTGTTTAATCAGGCAACACATGGCATCTGTTACAGCTCTGAGATCCTCCTGGTGGGGTATTTGTGGGGTCTTTCCAGTTGATGCAGGTGTCTGCTAAGGTACATCCCACAAGGGCCATTGTACGCAATTGTGAGGCTGCTGATGGATGACTGGAGAGGCACGATGATCTACCCTGACCTAGCTGTGCTTACCTTCATGATTAGGTGGTTATATGGTATGTTAATGTAACCACTACAGACACATGGTTGTCACATGCAGGATATCTATCACCTTGTGTCCTCAGGTCTCTTGTTGCTCCTGATGTACTTAATGGGTTAACACCTATGTGGTAATTTGTGGCCACGTACTGTGTTTCCACAGGGGATGACTATACACTATTCTGCATTTAGCTTGTTGACATGGCTGTGGCACCACTTGTCTATTTCTATGTGTGCCTTTTGTAGGATGCTTGTGTCAGCTGGAGGGTCCGATATGGTGGGCAGTTTGTAGTCATCTGCGAACCTGTTCAGACAGAGTCCTTCCATGTTGGCCTGTACCTATGTGACATATATAGCATACAAGAGAGGTCCCAGGACCGTGCCTTGTGGGATGCCATTTGTACCTGGTTTGTAGTCTGACATGGCTGCAGCATGTCTGACCAGGTCAGTTCTGTCCTTGAGCTGGTTTGCAACCCATCTACTTGGATAGGGGTTTATAGTTAGGCTGGTGAGCTTATCTGTACTGAACAACTGGGGTATTGTATGGAAGGGTTTAGCAAGGTCCAGATAGGCTGTGTGAACCACATTCCCCTCATCAATGGCCTTGGTGCGTGTTTCACATGAGTCAGACATGTTTAAGGGGCAGGATCTGCCCTATGAAAGCCATACTGGGTAGGGTCAAATGTCTGTAGGTACCCAATCTCGTTATTCCTGGGATCCATGATCATCCTCTCCATTACTTTGCCAACCTAGATAGACAGGGTTGAGGGGTGATAGTTTGCAGTATCCATTCAGGCACCCCCTTTGTGGTGTGGGACCACTGTTGCTGTACACTGCTCTTTGGGTACATATCCTGTGGTAAGACTGTGAGTGCGCAGTAGTGCTATTTGGTGTTCCATTCTTCTTACAGTACTTGCTGGACACAACCCAGAACACCATCTGGTACCATTGATGCTGTGTGGTTTGCTTTGTAGATGCTGGCTGTTACCTCAGCATCTGCAATGTCAGGGGGCCAGCACTCTGCTGGGATAGATATTTGGCAGTTTGGTGCTGGTGGGGAGTTTGCAAAGAATCTGTTAGGTTGGATGTTGGCAATGTGTGTGGGTTTGGTGTATTGTTTGTGATATTTGAGTACTGCAGAGCATATGTGTGGATTATCACCATGGTTCCTACCATCAGTTAGGACAGCTGTGTGATTATTCTTTGTGTTCTGCACAATTTGTATCATCATAGGTTCATACTAGGCTCTCTGCCCTGGCCATGTTGGAGCATAGACAGACTGTGTGCGTCTTTTGACACCCCTTGCAATGTGCATATTATGCCCATTTGGGGTTTACTTTACTAGATGTGACACAGGGATGGCCCCCAGTGTACACCTACTATCTCCCATGCACATGACCGGATTTCTCTTGTTGTGTATGAGTGTGGAGCTCAGCCTATCATGGACTGGGATTCTGTTCCAGAGTGTAAGGAGCCTCTGGGTTATGGACCTGTCCCTCCAGCACATCCTATTTATCTATGTGTGGAGGTTCAGATATCTCACTGTGGTGTCTCTGCTGGATTTGGAGATTCTGCAGTGGAGCATGTCCATTCATTCTGGATTGGACATGTCCTTGTACATCAGGCATACATCACCTCTGACTGGGCAGTATGCATGTGAATTGGGCTGTGATTTCTTCAGCCAGGCAGCAGATGACAAATGTTTGGACCCTTTATCCTCTTGGTGAGGTACATTTGGGGTCTTTCTAACTGCTGCAGGTGTTGGGTAAGGTACATCTGAACTGGGGCATTGTTCTCAAGTATGGGCCTTATAAGGGAAGAGTATGGGGGCACAGTGACCTCTCTTGATCTACATGTGCATCCTTTCATATTAAGGTGGGCAATATAGCAGGTCTTCCTGGCCAGCTTGGCAATGTAAGTGTCACATAACGGGTTACCGTCCACTTGTGTCCCTAGGTCCCTGATTACTTCTTCCGTACATAATGGATTGCCACCTATGTCATACTTTGTGTGTGCCTTGTTTGGTATTTGTTGAGACATTCATACTCTGCAGTGTCTTCAGGAAGGCTGGCTGGGGTTCCTGGGTTTGTGAGGGTGGTCTGTAGCAGGCTGCAAACAGGAACACAGTTTGAGTCACTGTTACATGCCCGTGGATAGTCCATGCTCCTTCTTGCTGTGGTACCAACCTGGGGGTGTGGTTATCCTTGACAATTACTGATAGCCACACTCCTACTGTAGTTTGTTCCATGTTTTGGGGCTGTAGAGCATGGTATAAGGCATAACCTGGCAGTATTTGGGTGCTCTTCTGGGCCATGACCCAGGTTTCTGTTACAGAACAGATATTAACATTCTCCATGCTGAGGTGAGTTTGGTCTGCATGCACCTTGCAGTTTAGACTTCTGGCATTGGGTAGCATTACGTCCAGGTTGTTATCCCTTGTGTTACCTATGGTGGTGGTGGGTTTGTGTTTCCAGCCTTACCTATTCAAGGCACAGTGGGGGTGACAACAGCCTTTGCCAGTATCCACACAGCCAGGTGTGCTGGGTGCGTGCCATCCCTAGCAGGTGGAGCATCATGTCTTGCTCGGCATGTCATCCCAGGCTGTCAGCCATTTGTTCCCCTTTGCTAACAGCAATACTTCAGCCAATTATTGTACTTGATCTTGTTGTCTTCATAGTGTGGCATCATGCTTGGTGAGGGTGAGATGTTAGGCAGGGTCTTCATGTTTGCATATACTAGATGGTGTTACATTGCTTAACACATGGCAATCATGCCTCAGGTGGTGCTTCAGGGCTGCCTATGTCGGATGCACATACTACACTCCCTGTACATGTTTGAAAGCAGGTTGTGTCATGTTAGGCATCCCTGCTACTATATGAGTGAGTCAGGGAGGGATATCATTCCCAGGGTTCCTACTGAGCCAGTGTATGTGCTATGCGTTGCCTCTTTGCCAAGGCCAGGGCATACTGGGCACGCCTCCTTCTACCTACTGGGGCAGGCTCAGGTTGTTCCTCCTCTGAATCACGCTCTGCCTGTGATGGCCTTGGCAATGGTGGGGGGCTGTTTGTCCTGGCCCTATGCTGGTCCTGCTGCAGCTGTTTTTGCAGAATCATATTATGTAGCATAGCACATACCATGACAATTTGGGTACATGTAGTTGGTGAGTACTGCAAGGCTCCACCAGATGTGTCCAGGCACCAGAACCATGACTTGAGCAGCCCAAACACACGCTCTATTACATTTCGTGTTTGTGCGTGTGCGTCATTATGGCATTCTTGTTCAGGTGTGTGTGCGTTTCTGATGGGTGTCATCAGCCACGGCTCCAGTGCATATCCAGCATCCCCCACTAAGTGACCATGTGGGATTTCCCCATTGGCAAATGTCTGGTACAGCTGCGTCAAATGCCAGATATGGGAATCATGGTAGCTTCCAGGGCAGCCAGCACACACATTCATTATTATGCCCTGGGCATCACACACGACCTGGCAGTTGATGGAGGGGAAGCCCTTGCGGTTAATGTAGGCCCTACCCCACTCACCGGCTGGTGCTTTGATGCGTATATGCGTGCAGTCTACACCACCCACTACCTCAGGGTATTCCACTATTTGCTGGAAGAGACGCATATTGCTGGCCAATACCTCACGGGAATTGGGGAAATATACATGCTCACTGACATGTGCTGACATGGCATCCAGAAACTGGTGCAGTACCCTGGAAGCTGATGCCTGTGATAGCCCCATCATATCACCAGTTGGTCTCTGGAAGGTACCTGTTGCTAGTATTCTTAGGCCAACACATACCTTGGTTTCCACTGGGATGGGTTCCCCTCTGTTGGTACTCTGTGTGAGGCGTGGCCTGCACAGCTCAACGATTTGCTGCAGGAGGTCTCTGTCCACTCTATAGCGCTCCACTATCTCCAGCTCATGTAACCCCTGGTAGGTGACCCTGGGCCTGTACACTCTTCTCCGTCTCCTCACTGTGGGTTGTCTGGCAGCATTTGCATTGTCACCACCCTCAGCAAGTCTCCTATGTCTCCTTATAACAGCTATGGCAGCCCCTAGTATGTTTGGTCTGAGTGCAGCTTTTTCAGTTTTCACTTCTAATAGCTTACTCCTGTCTTGCAGTGTCTCTTGAGAGAAACATACTGCAATGCTGTTTGCAGTGTTTTACGTGCTGGGCTGGGCTAGTATTCTGCCTGTGTAATTGCCTGTTTCTAATTATTTTCACCTGTTAGCTCTACCAGTATACCCTGCTAGCTTCCTACTATTTCTTCTGCTTCCTTTTTCCTCTCTGTTTCCTCAGGGGGGAGCAGCGCGCATACCAGCGAAAACACACTCACAGTGGCTACCACGCACACATGCTTACACGGACTAGAATCTGCTTATTCGGGTTAAAACGTGCGCACACCAGCGCAAACAGGTTTATAGATCTTTACACAGGCTCCTACATGCTTACTGTGCCTTACACACGCGCACTCTGTCTTGCTCGCACCTCCCAGCGCGCACACGCACGCATGCATGCACAGCAAGAAACTTTGGTGTTAGCCACAGTGTACACCTTCCATGTCTTGAATTTCCCATGCTTATCTCTTGACACTCCTCTTTCTATGCTGTGTGACTGACATCTGTCACATACCACTTTGCTCCAATGAGCTTGATTTCTTTCTAACATTCCCCCCTGTGATTTCACCTATCTCCTACTCTGTTACTCCCCCTTATCTAACTCTTACACTACACGGAATGTGCTCATTTGCTATGTGACAGTGCGATTCACTATCCTACCACTCATTTACATAGGATTGCCTACTAATGCTTAGTTACGTGTCTTACACTCAGCTTCCCCCCTTAGCAACCACTAAACGGTGGCCATGTTGTTTTTGGTCTGCTAGTCCCTGCATTGTAAATCCATGCATTGCATAAAACCCACATTTGTGGCTTTCACACCTTTATTTTATGTCTTATATAGTGCAGCCCATTTGCACGGGGCTGCGCTGCGTTTAAACCTCGCCAATCGCCGAAAAAAAAATTATTTTATTTCATGTTTGCATCGGGTTACCGTGCCAATGGCCACATATTTGGCCATTGGCATGCTGCCTGATACATATGCACACTTTATTTGGAGCTGACATGGCTCCATTGTGTTATTTGCAGAAACGTACTCAGTTGTCAACTGAGTACATTTCTGCACCTAACGCGACTCTTACACAGGCTGGTTTCAGCTTCGTGGATCGCTAATCTACCTCATTTGCATGCCTTTCGGCTGCAAGTGAGGTAATTAGCATATCCATGCCCTGCCCGTGTAAGAGACGTTTTAGCTGGTCTCTTACATGGTATTTCGGGCTGTTCCTGGATTGCTATGGCTGCATGGAGTCTTACACGACTCTTAGACTCCGTGCAAGCCATCGTGAATCCTGCCCAATCACTTTCCTTTACACCATAACTACTCCAGTTCATAGGTAATTACTAAATGTGTAGTCCGGTGGACTATTGAGGAGCCTAACCCAAATTGTCAGTTGCTCCAAGACACTTAGTGGTTGAATAACAACAGGACATAAATATGAGGCAAAATCAGAGATGATCTGTAAAACAGGAGACAGATAAGAGCAGAGTACCCTAAATCACATAAAAATTAACAGAACAACAGGTTTTGCATCAAACAGTATTTTATAAGTGTGAAACTCTAATGACTGTGAGTAATCTTGAGTGATTTACTAAATAAATTTGCATCTGGGAATTGGATTACGGCTCATGGCATCTGTAGGTCTGACTCTGAAAAAGTCATGTAACTAAGTGGGGCATTACACACATGCAAACATACACAAACACTCACTCAGATGACTGCAAAAAGAATATCACACATATGTCAGATGCTCACAAAATGGAATGTTACATGCACTTACAATCACCTCTACTGCTGACAAAAGGAATATCCTTCACACACACACACACACACACACACACACACACACACACACACACACACACACACACACACACACACACACACACACATATACCTTTGATGGTCACAGAAGGAACATCACACCCACCACTTCAGATGTTTGCAAAAAAGAAGTCCTGTTTGGTTAAATAACTTTGCCTGCAAAACACTGAGCATAAAACAGAACAGGTGGATGGATGCTATCAGCAATTAGTGTTCTCAGTTCCCAGTGCTGCTACAAAGAAACTGGTTTGGAATGCTAACAAAAAAAAATCATATGACCTGCAAAAAGTAGACCACAACCAGTTCAGCACTCCATTCCTATCTGGCTTGGATTTCATCTTGATAATACTGAAAAAACTGAACCTCCATCTTATGTTCACTATTCAGTAACAGCACACTCCACTCAGATCATATGCCATTTCCTGAACCTGAACTCACTCATTTGCTCTACATGCCAGCTGCAGTCTCCTTCATTGGCTGATGCTTTGAGCCAATAAAACTGGAGCTGGCACACAGAGCAGGAAATTAACTAAGCACCAGAGTTCCATGAGTGAATTGTTTTTTGTTAAACTTTTGCATGTCTGGCTCTCCCAGCCAGCACAGAGCTCTAGACAACTACTGTATCAAACCCTACTACTGGAAATGTCGTTCTCAACTCCTAAGACTCTTCATGGCATACCTACCCTGAACTAGGCATAGCCACTGTCTTATACACACTTCAGACTCTTTCAGAGTACTCTGCTTAAGATTCCCATACCCAACAAACTCTGCCATTATTCAGCTAAAGGCTGCTTAAATAAGTAACTGCCCTACCCTATCTTCCTGACAGGCATAACCTTAAAGAGATAGCTACTCCCATATTACAACTATCCCAAAAAGATACTTGCCTAGTGCTTCTAGATCCCTTGTAGGCACTACCAACTAGGCTTCACCCAGAAGTGCAGTCATGTTGTGTTTCAGACGCCATTCTAGCTTGAAGCCATTGGTTTTGAGACAGATAGAAAGCTTGTGGGCCCAGGGAAAGTTGTTCATATTGTGACGGTACACACTAGGTGAGTGCTGAATTTCAAATCAGAATGGCTGCAATGCCATGACTCACTGGCGAAGCTTGATGTTGCCTTCTTTTTATTTATGGATATGAATGGAAAGAGAGGTTTGTCAAGTTTCTTAAGTCTGAAATCTATGGAAGCTCAGCAATATTAATGGAGAAGGATTTGTAACCAAGGCACAGTCCCAAGTGTCCACTTTACTATAAGGCATTCCCTCTCAATGGCTATATACCTGCTTTATATTTTGTTGATTTTTTTGCTAATGTAAAAGCACATTTTCCTCCTTACTAAGCTGCTAGATGAGTACTGACCCTAACCCAACATCAAAGGAATCAGTATGTAGGATAAAGGTCTTAGAGAGGTCTGAAGATACCTGAAATGGCTCTGCCCACATATATTTATTTAGAATGTTGAAAGCCACATCTGCTTTTGGTGTCCTGTTTACCTTATCTGGTTTTCTGACTTTACTGATATTGGTTAGGTAACATGCTATATCTGTTGAGTACTGTATGAATTTCCTATAGTATCGAGCAAGCCCCAAAAAGCATGGACTTACTTTATTTTTTATTTATTTTATTTTACATTTGTTGACCGGAAATGTCTGACTGAGCTGAAACACTTTTTCGGCAGAGGCCCTGGGAGAAAAGCTCCAGTTTTTACAGTTAATATTATTATCATATTCAATAGTACAGAAATTAATGGTACATGTACAGACAGATATTTAGCAGCAAAAATACTTAGTTAAATACTTAGTTAATCAACATTTTTACAGGTAATTCGGAAATATAAATCATAAACAACAGAGAAAATTCAGACCATTTAGTAAAGGATAGTAGTGGGGATCCAAGTTAAACAGTGGAAGTTTTGTACGCTGAATGTATCAAGGAGGGTTGGAGCAATGGCAGATCCATTGTCCTTTAAAATATTCTTTTAATGTTAATTTAAATTGTTTGAGATGTGTGAGTGTTCGAATTTCAAGGTGGAGTCTGTTCCATGCGATAGTGGGGTGGTAGCTGTATAGGCTGCACCCTGCTTTAGACTTGGGCTTATAGACACTTAATAAGTCTTGAGAGGAGCTGCATAGGTTTCTTGAGGAAGCATAATGGGAGATAACAGAGTGTAAGGCTGAGCAATAAGAAGGCTGATAGAGAATAGAGTGCATGGTTTGGAGCTGAGAAAGGAACAGGAGGTGAGGCAGTTCAAGCCAGTCCAAGCACTTTAGAGAGAGACAGTGATGGGATTTGTAGGATTGTTGAGTAGCAAATCTAGCTATTTTGTTGTAAGTAGACTCTAGTCTTGTGAGAGGAGAGGAGTTAAGGTTAGTTAGGACTTGTGAGCAGTAAGTTAAGCAGAGAAGAAGGTAAGCATGAGCAAGAGCAACTCTGGCTTCTTATGTGAGAAATGTTTTGTTTCTGTATAATAAACCTAGTTTGTGGTGAGTTTTACTAATACAATTATTTATGTGAAGATCAAATTTTAATTGGTCATCTAGTGTTACACCAAGGAGTTTTGTACTAGACTCTACTTCTATAGAGGTATTGTTGAGGAAAAGGATAGAAAAGAAGGACCTTTTGTGATTGAGTGTTTCTGGGAGTATGAGTAGTAGTTTTGTTTTTTTTGGGGGGTTGAGGATAAGTTGATTGTTTGACAGCCATGTTTCCACTGAATTAAAGGAAGACTGGGTAGTGAATAAGAGTTCAGAGGGTGAGTTAGCTATTTAGCTATTGTTATCACTGTTGAGTCATCTGCGTATTGGATAATAGATGAGTGTGGGCAGGAGGTATGTAGTAAGTTGGTGAAAATGTTAAAAAGTAATGGCCCTAGGATGGATCCTTGAGGGACTCCCATTTTTATTGGAAGGGGAGAGGATAGAGCAGTATCCCATTTCACTGACTGGTGTCTCTCAGTAAGATAGCTATCAAACCATGCTATTACAGCTGGGGAGAAATTCAGGTTGTTTTTTCTTTTCATCTGAGGTATGGACCATTTCTTTATGGCCTCTGTTTTTCCTTCTGGGGTTTTATGAAGCTACATCTGATAATGTATCACAAGTATCTGACCTCATTCATGCCTATCTTACATTTAAATGCTTTTACTGTAAGGCCTGCCTCTTGCAGTGAGTTTAAAATGGCTTATACCTTGGGAAGATGCAGGCCCCAATCAGCAGAATGGATTGTCACATCATCTAAACATGACACTGCATACAGTTGACAGGGACTTCGTGACTCCATCCATGAGCCTCTGAAACATAGCCAGTGCCCCATGAAGACTAAAGGACAGCAACATGTACTGAAACATTCCCTTTGTTTTGGAGACAGCTGTTTTCTTCTTAGAGTCTGGCAAAAAAGAGATATGGCAGTATCCTTTATTGAGATCTAAAAGTGGTAAAGTACCAGGCCATCCTTAGTCATTCCACAAGTTCATCTAAGCAGGGCATAGGATAGGTGTCAAATTTGGAAGTGTTATTTAATTTCTTGAAATCAATACAGAACAGGATAGTACCATCTGTTCTGATACCTTCTGGGATATTCTATTGACTGCCGAACTCCTCAATTACCCCTAACCACAACATCTTCCTTATCTCTTCCCATACAGCCTTTTTCTGCACCTCAGAGAGTATGTATGGTATAAGACACACTTTATCTCCCAGGATTACTTCAATCCAGTGAATGATGACATAAATCCAACCTGGCAAGTTAGAGAATATGATTTTTTTTTTTGAGAAATTCTAATGTCTTTTGTTTCTGGGTATGGAAAAGGGTATCATCCTGAAGCACATGAGAAAAAGCATTACTTAGTTTTGATGATCCCCAATCACTGAAGCTCATTCCCCAGTGTCACCATATTAACATGCTGGATCTTTCCAGTTTTTCTTTTTTCTCTTTTATTGAAAAAACTAATTTTATTAACCCCACAAATTCACAAACTGAACCTACAGTGCATATTTTAATACATATAAACTGGCCTAAATCTGGGGATTATTTGTTCATATTTTGTATAACAACATCTCTACTTGTACCATTATTAATTGTCTCATTCAGTCCAAGTCACTTGTATCCTCATGTTAATGTACTTCTTATTTATATACATACTGTTGTATACTTTTACCAATTGAGACAGTTAATCTTTTTAGTTAGGAATTCCATTTATTCTAGAATTAAATCTATGGACTGGTTCCATTATGACAGTTTATTTATATGAAAATAAGCAAAACGAGCTTGGAAGTGCAATCCCAAAAACTAATTTTATTAGCACAAGCTTTCAGAGGGCACAGTGTCTCTCCTTCTTCAGACAAGGAAAAAAGCACACTCTAACTAACTATTATTATATAAAGAGCTACTTAATCAATTTAAACTTAATTAATAAATCAATCTAAAAAAAAATCTCAAACCCAAAAACCCAGTGTTATGTTCCAGAAGAGTATTAATACTAGTAAGAATTATGGCAGTTTATTTATATGCATCTTCCCTAACAAAATATGCTTTTGTTCCCACTCTCTTTTCTTCAGTTCTGCCATCATATTTATAACTTCTTTTATTTTAGGTTTGTTTTTAAGATTTCCAGTTCATGGTAATTATTTTCTTAGTCCCTAATATAATCAATGTCATTACTGTACTACAATAGCTTGTTCTTCAGTTCCTGAATCTTGTTAACTCTCTCTCCATCTGTGCTCCATTCACTCTGTATCATTTACTTATATATCTATATAAATTACTTGAATAGTTACCATCTGCCTCATATCAATGTACCTGCTTACTTGTAACTCAAGTAATTTGTTGGTATCTCTATAAAGTTTTATTTTTACATCTCTGTATGTACTTGTAACTCATGCAATTTGTATGTTGTCTGTATAAAGTTTGTACATGTCTATATGTAACTAGAGTTTTTCTTCCCGGGCCTCCACTGAAAATGGGTTCTTCCTGACCCAGTTGGACCTTCCTGGTAAACAAATGTCAAATAAATAAATAAATAAATAAATTGAATCTCAACTTAATAGCATTAATTCCTTTATTAAAGGACAACAATGGGATTCTGTTATTAAATACTCAACTTCTATGTCTTTTTTCTCCCTATTTACTGTCCCTTCTATGAGTAAACAACAATACAGTCATTAAAATATTTTAAATTGACTGTTTCTCTCCACTGGAACAGTACCTTATTGTACTGTGGTGATTTCCTTTCAAAAAGCTTTTGTTCCACCCTTGCTACAGTCTCCAATTCACTGATGTCATCAAGACTACTGAATACAGGTAGTTTTCTGGCCATTCCCCTCCCCAAACTGACATCACCACTACCGTTCTAAAAAAAAAATCCATGCTGTGATGTCACAGCTCCCTGGTCCTTCCCCTACCCATACAGAAAGTAAAGGCTAGTACAAGGAAACAGTACATGAGTCAAGTCTCCTGCTGTGAGCTGTCAATCACAGCTGGTAACAGCTCAAATTACCCTTAGCACTTTGACAGCTAGGGAAGTTAGGATGAATCAAAGTAGTACAATTCAGGCTTCACAAAAGAATGCAGTTTAGCCATTCTAAAAATAAGCAGCAGTAAAAAGCACTTAGAAAGTCTGCTCTGTGGCATTTGCACTGTTTGTGTTTTAAGTAGTCATTGAACGGCGTGAAATGTTACTTAAAATTAACTGACTGAAAGACAGCAGTGTATGCATGTAAAATCAATGCAGTGACTGGAACTTTAGGAAGAAAAAAGCCTGTGTAATGTAATTTCTTGCAGACAAGCACTGCATTGTAGGATACCTAGAGGCAGACTAAACAATCAGAATTACTTCAAGATGCCAGACCCCATGTGGTCAGACTCAGAAATTACATATAAAAATATTTAAAAATCTGTAAATAGTCCCAGAGTGGTGTTGAAATGTAGGAAACACCAAGCCATGATGAAATAAACATGTTTTTTGAGTCTGTAGGTGTGGTTCTCCTTTAAGTGAAACTCCTTTTCCATTACATTAACCCACTATTTGTTGTAGAACCTTTTTAAACTCATTTAATTCTGTATAATCCCAAAAATATGTTCATAGTTACCTTTATTCTCTGTATCACACCTCTGATACTTGTCATTGACCTGGGAAAATAATTTTGAAGTTTATCTGTTGCATAAAACTACTGGCCCTCTCCATGGACTTAGCACATTAATGTGGCATTCTTCCTCAGAGCACCTCCTCCCTACTTGCTTTGCTAGCAAATTTACCTCACTAACCCTTTCAAGGACGTTGTGCAAACCCTGTCACTTAGCCAGACATTTTTTTTCTCAGTGGAGGAGACTAGCACCAAAATTATGTTCCCTGAGCTGGATTTCTCTAGACTGGTTATGAACTCCTTGTTGGTTTTGCTGGACCCTCTCCATGTCTCTTTGACTGTAGGTAGTATAGCTGGCATTCTCTCTTGTATACTGTCATAGTGTTCCATGACAACATGAAAGAGAGACTCTTCTTCTACCTAGGTTTCTCTAACAATATCTAATAGCAGTCTGTCTCATGGGCTTTCACCCAATAATGCATAAAGCTAAAGACAGGCCTTAAATGTAAACTTCTGGATAACATGGGCGATGGAAGTTGTGCACGTGCTAGTGTGCAGGTAGATTAACATGTGTGCACTCTGTGCACCATGTACATTCTGTCTTGTATACTGTCATAAAGTTCTATGATGGTCCCAAAGGAAGTCTCATTTTCCTTCCTGGTTTCTCTGACTATAATTAGTAGCTTCTGAGGCTTTTCCTAAACAAGAGTTCAGAAGTGCTGAACACCATGGAAGCTTAGGGCAGCTCCCTTATGGTAAACATGAGGTAAAGCAACACTCATTTGCAGTTCTTTTCACCTATTTCTATGACGTTTTATAGTGGTTTGCACAGTTGCTGCATCACTGACTTGAGAAGTCAATGTTCTAGCATCGATGAAAGGAGTGCTACTGCAGTAATTTCTTTTTAGTCCAACTGCAATGAATATTCTCTGGACACCAACTTACAGTTCAAAATAGGGTTTACTATGCAACAGTCTTGCAGATATGCTAAAAATAAAATGCACTTTTTTCATTTTGACAGATGCTCTTATACTCTTTTCTTAACATACAGCTCCAAGATTTCTGGTGTATTTCAGTAGCAGTTATAATTTCTCCTTGGTTTCACACACATGCCAACTCCTAGTCTTAAATGTGGTAAGTTGCAACTTTAAACTTTCCACTGCAAGGGTGGCTTTCAAGCTGGTTCTTTCCTTCCTACATTTGTTCCTTCCTTTCTTCCTTCCTTCCTTCCTTCCTTCCTTCCTTTCTACCAACTCATCTTCTCTGCAGACTCTTGACATACTTTTTCTTGATACAGAAATCAGGGAGACAGGAATGTTCCATTCTGGAAAACCACTATCACTTAAAAATCCTTAAATGCAGGCATTTCCAATTTGTTTTGATAATAACCTTTCTTGTGTTCTACTGCCTGATAACCCTCTACAGCTAGCAGCCATGTCATGTGACCCAATAGCAGTGTGTTTCCTGTCTCAGCAGCATTAACAGCCAACAGGTACTATTTACTTTGTCAGTTTGTTGACAAATTCAACTGCTTTGGCAATTCATTGGACAGCACTCATCACCGAGTGCTGAAGATGCCTAAAAAGGGAAGATGCAGTGTAAAGAATTAGGTTAAGTGTGGATCTGAGATTTTAATGTTGCAATTTTAGCTATACCAAAGGTTTCAGCATTATGAGGTCGGAGTGTGGGTACAAGTGTTTGTGAGTTAGGGTAGGCATAAGAGATAGACAAAGGGGATAGATTTAGTTTTGTGCATGTGTGCCAATGTATGTGAAGCGTGTCTGACAATCTTGTTCAGTGTTAAGGGTTATGGAAAGGGTTTTTGTTAAGTTAAAGTGTAGCGTTGGAGTTAGTGGCAGGGACAGGGTTAGGGTTATCATGCATTACTAAGGTTGTGTAGCAGTAAAATGGAAGGACAACTAATCAGTTATAGAATGATATTACTAGTAAACTGGACTGAAGCTGGAAAAATAAAATAAAAGCCTTCAAATCCACTACACAACATTTAACAAAATTAAAAGATAATAACTTAATCCAAATTACACTACAGTAAACAAACTAGAAAACTTGAAGAGATGACAGATTACTTCAGAAAAGATGTAGGAAATTATCACAAAACAGGTCAATTCATAGAAGAGTTTGATTTGTGCAAGGAAATGCAATATTTTGTTCTGCAGGATTTGGGAACTTATTTTAGCTCATGTAGCTTTATCACAGATCCTGAAACTTGTCTTCAAAACCTAAAGTATAAACTGTTTCTTTTAGTACATACCATATCCCATATGTATGTCAGTCTGTCTATCTATCTATCTATCTATCTATCTATCTATCTATCTATCTATCTATCTATCTATCTATCTATCTATCTATCTATCTATCTCACACACACACACACACACACACACACACACACACACACACACACACACACACTGAATATTTACAAATGGGGGTGGCTGGTATGTGACTTCGTGACACATGAAATATCTTTTATTACAAGCTTACGAAATGAGGTGCATGATGACTAGAGATGAGCCGCAGAGCCATAAAACATAAATGAAGTTCCCAAATCCTGTAGTATAACATACTACATATATCCTATAGTATAATATACTACTTATATCCTGTAGTCTAATATACTACTTATATCCTGTAGTATAACATACTACATATATCCTGTAGTATAACATACTACATATATCCTGTAGTATAATATACTACTTATATCCTGTAGTATAATATACTACTTATATCCTGTAGTATAACATACTACATATATCCTGTAGTAGAACATACTACTTATATCCTGTAGTATAACATACTACTTATATCTTGTAGTATAATAGGTTCATAGGTTCATAGGTAGGTACTAGGCTATCGGCCCAAGGGCCTACATAAGCCTAGCCAGCAAGGTACCATAGCTTACGCCACCCAAGAATGTTATTTTCCTGTGTCACTGTCCAGCAGAGACACAGAAGTGATCCCCGGGGTGTATTTCCTATTTCCCATCCACTCATCAAGATTTTTCTTGAAGAGTGCTAATGAAGAACTTTGCTTGACATAGATGGGTAGCTTGTTCCAGAGTATAGAAAGTCTCTGGGACAGGAATCTATCCCTCCAGCGTGTCCTGTTTATTGTGGTGACAAGGTTTAGGTTGCTAGAGTGTGTATCCTGGAGGGATAAGGATTTCTTTAGGTGTAGCATGTCCAACAGCTCTAGGTTTGACATAGCTTTATATGTTAGGCAGAGATCACCTCAGAGTAGGCGATATGCTATGGAGTAAAGCTGGAGTTTTTTGAGGCGGTCAGTGTAGTGCATTTGTTTGAGGCCAGTAATCCTCTTGGTGAGGTACTTCTGTGACCTTTCCAGTTGCTGCAGATGTCTTGTGAGGTGCATTCCAAAAGGGGCATTGTATTCTATAGTGAGTCTAATGAGTGATGAGTGGAGGAGAACAATGACCTCTTTTTTCCTGGATGAGAACCCATTTATGATGAGGTGTGCCACGTAGAAGGACTTCCTGACTACTGTGGCGATGTGACTATCAAAGGAGAGACTACTGTCCACCTGGGTCCCAAGGTCTCTTATCACACATTCAGTGTTAAGTAGATTGCTGCCTATGTGGTAGTTCATGGGTACAGAGTTTTTACCAAAGGGGATGACACTGCACTTTTTGGCATTGAGCTTGAGGCCATGGCTCTGACACCAGGCATCTGTCTCAGTGAGGTCCTTCTGTAGGATGTCCACATCATTTGGGGACTTGACTATGGCTCCTAGTTTGCAGTCATCTGCGAACTTCATCAGTCAGAGGCCTTCTGTGTTAGCCTGTACTTCAGAGAAGTAGATACCAAACAAGAGAGGTCCCAGGACGGAAAACTGTGGCACTCCACTTGTCACTGCCTTGAGGTCAGATTTGGAGTCTGCAACCTTTACAGTGTAGGTTCTGTCAGTGAGCCAGTTGGCAACCCATCTTGTGATGTAGGGATTTATACCTAGTTTAGTGAGTTTAGCTATAATTCCAGAATAGGGGATGGTGTCGAAAGGTCAAGATAGGCTGTGTGAACCACCTTACCCTCATCCACAGCTTTGGTGACTGCCTCAAAGAAGTCGATCAGGTTCAGGAGGCATGATCTGCCTTTCAAAAACCTGAACTGGGTGGGATCCAGAGTTTGGAGGTTATCAATCTCTTTATTTATGAGTTCCATGATGATACATTCCATGGCCTTGCAGACCAGGCTTGTCAGGCTAATAGGTCGATAGTTCCCAGGATCAGTGGTGGCTCCCCCTTTGTAGAGTTGGATAACTGTTGCTGTGCACCATTCAGTGGGCACAAAGCCTGATGTGAGGCTATTACTGAACATGGTGCTTAAGTGGGGGGCTAGTTCATTCTGAAGTTCGTGTAAAACGCAGCCTGGGATGTTGTCCAGTCCCATGGATGCTGTGTTTTTGGCTTTAGAGAGTGCAGCTTTTACCTGCGTAGTTGTGATTACAGAGACTCTGCATTCTTCCTATATAGCTATGGGCCCTTTAGGGGGTGAGAGGGGGTTAAAGTTAGCACTGAACCGATCTGCCAGGATGTTGGCAACATCAGTTGGTTCTGTAATTTTCATGCCTTTGTGCTGTAACTCAGAGCAGATTTGGGTGTTGCCATCTACATTCTTGACATAGCTATGGAATGCTTTGTGATTGTCCTTGGATTTAGTGGCAATTTTGTTTTCTTAGCTAGCTTTGGAGGATCTTATAAGGGATCTCATCTTCTTACTGAGACTGACCAGGGAGCTCCTCCAGTCATGGGATTTTACTCTCTTTTGCAACAGTTTCTTCCTTCTGTTGTACAGTTTGTTTATGGCAGGGGACCACCAGATTGGCTTCCTTTTTTTGGAGGATAGCATCTTGGTTCTGTTTGGGATAGCACGATCCATGCACTCATGTAAGTGCTTATAGAGTGCATTTGTGTAGGATTCAGCAGTTGTAACTGTATTGTCCATCTGCATGGGTGTCGTGAAGTTCACCACTTCTGTCTTAAGAAGCATAAAGTTGGCTTTGGAGAAATTTTTTACTGTGGTTTCTTTAATGGGGTTGGGGGCAGGATGTGGATATCAAGGGTGATAAGCTTATGGTCAGATCGGACCAACAAGGAGTTGACTTCAGGTGTGGAACACCGGTCACTCATGTTGGTAATGACTAGGTCTAGGATATTGTTGCCCCTGGTGGAGGTGTGGATAAGTTGATCTAGGGCATTGGAGTTTATGAATTCCAGAAAGTGGTGAGCTAAGGAGTTGGTACATGAGTAGTTTTCCCAGTTAATGGTGGGGTAGTTGAAGTCGCCCATTATTAGGGTGTTTGGTTGAACCCTAATATTTTCTAGTACATCAAGAAAAGAGGAGTGGGAATCCTGGGGCATGGTGGGGGATCTGTAGCAAGCTACAATTTGGATTGCAGTTTTTCCCAGAGTTAGTTGCACTTGGATAACCTTGGATGCATTATGCTGAGCAACTAGCCTGGAGGTGCGGATATCCTTAATGAATATGGACACACCTCTACCTTTGGTGTTTCGGTCCAGGTTACATAGCTGAAAAGTGTGGTATGAGTTATAGTCTAGTAGTGCAGGGGTGCTCTCTGGAGCCTTGAACCAGGTCTCAGTCACTGCACATATACTAATATATACTACTTATTTCCTGTAGTATAACATACTACATATATCCTGTAGTAGAACATACTACTTATATCCTGTAGTATAACATACTACATATATCCTGTAGTATAACGTACTACATATATCCTGTAGAACATACTACTTATATCCTGTAGTATAACATACTACATATATCCTGTAGTATAACATACTACTTATATCCTGTAGTATAACATACTACTTATATCCTGTAGTATAACATACTACAGATATCACACAAACCAAATCGCAGTTAATCCATTTATCCATCTTCTGTGTTTTTTATGTTAGAGTAGTATTTTTCTTTGAGTTCTTTAGGTTATGATAACAGTCTAAGTTTCCATTAAACAGGGAGCATGCCTGCACTCGGATGAGGCATTTCCATATGAGTGGATTTTGTCTGATTTTAGGATTTGTTAGTTTTATTGTATAGTTATATTTTAAAGTTAACTTTTAGTTAGTTTATATTGGGTCTGTTTTGTCATTAATGCCTTATTCTGATTGGCTAGATGTGATTTGTCTTTTATTTTATTTGTTATTATTTTATTTTAATTTTTCTGTGTGTGTGTTTTTGTGTATGTTGTCTATACTGAAGCAAGTATAGATTTGGGCTTAAGTGTTGTTTTAGGTGAGTTTGGGTGTTTCTTATGACGTATGTATCAGTGTTTTGTGCATGTAATATTTAGTTCAAGTATGTAGAGTAAATACAGCAGGTTTTGAAGAATTTTAGCAGCTTTATGATATGCCAAGGATGTTGATAAAGTGCTGATGATGTACCAAAAGTGCACTTATCAAAAAATACCTACATAACAGATACGTGTTTTTATCACACCTTATATGTGTGGCCCCATTGCTAGGATATTTACTTACATTTTGTTAACTAGTACATGGACTGGTCTGAAGACCCTTTTCAGATACAACCTAAGTCATAGGGGCAAAACAATACATTGACATTTGATGTTACAACAAGTGAAATATGAATGACACCATGAAATTTATGTGGCTTCAGCAACAGACATTACATCAAAAGGAATATAAATTACTTAAGAGTTGCTTAACATTAATAATACCCCAGTGAGCAGACAGGTACAACAAAAACATTTAAGGTGGTGTACAAGAGAACACAAGTACTCATGTACAATGTACCCCATAGAGGGGCAAATTAGTTGAAGCACTGTGAATCACAAATTTTTACTAAGGAGACAAAGTTAACAATTATAGAAAGTATAACACAGAATGACAAGCCAAGTTTTTCCTCCATAAAATAAACAAAGACATAATAATCAAGTCAAACCACTCAACACTTGTTAATTCATCAACATTCCACACTGTTTCTGGAAATGAGCTATGACTGTCATGTTGCTCCTTGAAAAAGGAAGTAAGGTCTAGTTCAGAATTATAGCAGAAAATGCAGACTTACCCATATAAGTCTGAAACTGATGTTCTTCAAAATATTGCCTTTTCTCTGATGTACGGTGAGCTCAGTGCTCATACATGTAGGGTGTGGGGGGGGGGCCTCCTCCAAAAAAAAAAAGAAAAAGAAGATGTTCAACATTCTTTTCTCTTTCTGTCTTTTTCTGTCTTTTTTTTTCATCATTTCTCATCTCATTATTTCTCAAATATATAGTCATTATTTCATCTGGTCTTTTTATTTGATATTTATTTTTTGTTGTATTTTGTATTTTTTTACCATATTTTACCAGTGTATTTCTACTATTGATGATTTTTATTTGTTTTTTATTTGCAATCATTCCCACAGCTGCAGAGCCAGGGACACAGGAGGGACTTACTGGTCTAATAAACCTAATATCCCCCCTACCCTGCCTGACTATGTTCAGGGATATGTGAAATAATGAAAAAAGAGATGAACAGAGACATCCTGCTGTCAAGTGGCAGAACCAAGCTTCCCACCCTCTTGTACACACCTTACACCCACCATATGCTGACATATGGATTGATTGTTGTTGTATTGTTCATCCTCTCCTGCTGCACTCGTCTGCAACTCAACTGCCAAACACCCAGCTGCTGCCCCCTATCACTCACCTATGCATCATGAGGTGCAGTATAGGTGTACATTCTCCCCTGCCAGTGCCATCATGCATTTAATCCAACGTCAGATCTTTATCCCATTATGCCAAGGTGCTGGTAGCATATGCTTGATTAGTTACTGATATTCTCATTGCAGTAAATAGGATAAAATAAATGTTTAATTAGTTACTTTTTTTCTCATTTTAGTGATGAAAGAAAGAGATTGTTGTTTTGTTTCTTTTTTCTATTTTTAGCATGTTTTTGTTTGTGTTTAGATTTAGTGTTCTGAGATGCTGTTTTATTATTATCATTAATATTATTATTATTATTTGTTTCTTTATTTATTATTATTTTAGAGTCCACACGGAAGTAGATCTTAATTGCTTTGTATATTTTCTCAAGTCAGATGGAAAAACAACAAAGTCCAGCCCACTTGGCTTTTCTGTAAATAAATGAAAGCAAAACAGTACCTTGAGAGCATCTCTACTACATTAAGTTCAGTCTTTTACAATATCTCCAGGTAGACAGGCTGTCTGAAGAATAAGTCACAGCTGTGGACCCTGGCAGGCTTTCTCCTCAGCTTTAATATACAACAGAAGCCTTTGTAAGTTGTTCCTAAGCAACAACTGCAAGAAGCCTTGGCTGGGCAAGTAAGTTCTGTGAGTAATGGATCTTTTCAGTTAAATCCCCTGGCTCACCCAATGCTGAACTTCCATTTGAGAAATTACCTTCCTCGTTCCAACTGATTAGCTACAGCATTTTTATGTAAACAAAATAGGCCATTATTTTACCTAATGTATTTGATTACCCCTCTAATATTTGTGAGGATAAGTTGCATTTTCCTACATTTAAAGATATATTCCACATTTCTTTGTATTTTACACTCATTTAATATCATACTCCAGTTTCATTGTCAAAATGCTACAGCTAACCCCTCCTAGTACAAACCCTTTGGTCTTTTGTCACAGTAATAGACTATAGGACCTGAAAAAAACATCAAAATTCCTATTAGACAATCTAAGTCTGTGGGTCATTGTATACTACAAGAGTTGTACAAATAGTGCCCACTGGCGCAACTTTACATTTCTGTCTGTTTATGCAACCATTGTAATGGGGCACTATGAGTCGCAATATTAAAATGCCTACCTAATAAATAATATGAACTAGAAGGCCCACTTATCTGCTAAACACTTTATATCTTTTTTTTCAGTATTGCTTGTCTTATTTTATTTATATATTTATTTATTCATTCATTTATTTATTTATTTTTTTGTTTATTTATTTATTTATTTGTTTGTTTATTTATTTATTTTGCTGATATAGTACACAGGATGGATATCTTGGAACAACATTGCTCCCAAACCTACCTCTTCTTTCATAATATCAGAACTCACTACCATGGGTTACAAACATAATATTTTTAGCTCAGTAAATGCTATGTTTGTCTTGACAGACAACTGTGCCTTAGGAGGAACTTTCGTGAGAGATGTCAGAGGCTATATTTACAAAATGAAGTAAAATATTTTCTGTATAACCCAATCCTTGTAAGGCTTCCACCTGTGTTTTGTACTTTTGACAATGAGTCTTCTAGCTGAACTTCAGGTAAATATTCTGTAATGTTTCCTGAATAAACTCCAGTTTTGGCAAGGTTACAACAGAACTTTCTACTTCTTTCTGTGTCTTCATTAAATGAGTGTGATATATTTGCTCTTTTTTCCTAGTTGTCTGGCCTTATAGTTCACTGCATTTATTCTTTTTACCACCTCAACAACTCTTGCCATTTTGTCAGAAACTTAATATCCAAGGAGAGCAATTCTAATTCCTGTTTTTTTGGGTTAAATTCTCTGTCAGGTATTTTTATTTTAAACTTGTTGCACTCCTGGGCTTTCTGCATATACCCTTTTACTACAGACATAAGCAGTTTTAGTCTTTCCTCTGAAATAATGTAATATTCTCACTTACTTTTATGTGGTATCTTCATTTCTTCCCAAGTTTCCTTAGCAATGTAAAACAGTCCTCCTGAAATGCCTGCCATACTAAAGTTAAAATGGGGGTAAACCCAGATGAAGACTGTGGCACATCTTTTATTGCATACTATAGTAAGTATGGTAATAACCTTTCCCACTGCTTACCATCTGCATCATCAACTTTCCTTAGCATGGATTTCAGTATTTTATTAAACTTCTCTATTAATCCATCAGTCTGCATCTGGTAGACCGAGGTCTTCAACTATTTGACTTAAAAGCATTGGCATAACTGATGTAGTATCTTAGATAGGTTCATAGGTAGGTACTGGGCTATCTGCCCGAAGGCATATATTAGTCCAGCCACGTTGTGCAGTATTCACCGCCCCTTTGGTTAGTTCCCTAGGCCCTTGATCTAGCAGCTAGTACCCTTGGCCCCTATCTAGTAGACCTGGTGGTATGATCCCTGGTGTGAACTTTCTGTTACCCATCCACTCATCAGGGTTCCTGTGATAGTGAGGGGCTCTGTCTTATGTAGATCGGGACCTTGTTCCATAGCAAGGGAAGTCTTTGCGAAGGGAATCTATCCCTCCAGCATGTTCTATTCATTGTTGTGCTGAGGTTTATATCCCTAGAGTGTGTAGCTCGAGTAGATTTTGTTTTGCTAAGATGGAGCATGTTCAACAGTTCTGGGTTGGACATGGCTCTGTATGTTAGACAGAGATCGCCTCTGAGAAGGCGGTATGCAACAGAGAAAAGCCTTAGTTTTTTCAATCGTGCTGCATAGGGCAACTGTTTGAGGCCAGTAATCATCTTAGTGAGGTACCTCTGTGGTCTCTCCAGCTGCTGGAGATGCCTAGCCAGGTACATTCCAATTGGTGCATTGTACTCAATAATGGGTCTGATGAGGGAAGAGTAGAGGGGCACCACTACATCCTTAGATCTTGATACAAACCCTTTTGTGATCAGATGGGTCACATAGAAGGATTTTCTAACCACCTTGACAACATGGTTATCAAAGGAAAGCTGACTATCTACTTGGGTCCCTAGATCCCTTATTACTTTTTCATATTTCAGGGGGTTACCTCCTATGTGGTAGTTCATGGGTACTCTGTTTTTTCCAAAGGGGATTACTACACATTTTTAGCATTTAGCTTGAGACCATGGCTTTGACACCATGCATCAGTCTCATTAAGGCCCTTCTGGAGGATAGCCATGTCGGCCGGAGACTTTATTATAGCACCCAGTTTGCAGTCATCCGCAAACTTGGTCAGCCACAGCCCTTCAGTGCTTGCCTGTACTTCTGAGAAGTATATGCCAAACAGGAGGGGCCCCAGGACAGAGCCCTGAGGCACACCACTCATTACTGGTCTGGATTTGGACATAGATCCCACTACTCTTACTTTGTGGGATCTGTCTGAGAGCCAGTTTGCAATCCATCTTGTGACGTAAGGGTTTATGCCCAGGTTGGTGAGTTTATCAATAATACCCGAATGGAGAACGGTGTCAAATGCTTTAGCAAGGTCAAGGTAAGCCATGTGTACCTCCTTTCCCTTATCTATAGCCTAAGTAACTGTCTCAAAGAAGTCCACCAGGTTCAGGAGGCATGATCTGCCCTTGACGAAGCCAAACTGTGTGGCGTCAAGTGTTTGGAGGTTCCCAATCTCTCCATTTATGAGTTCCATAATGATTCGCTCCATTCCTTACAGATCAGACTGGTCAGGCTTATTGGCCGGTAGTTCCCAGGGTCAGTTGTGGGCCCACCCTTGTGCAGTGGAACCACCATTGCTGTGTGCCATTCTATGGGCACATATCCTGTCGAGAGGCTGAGAATGAACAGGGTATTCAGATGCGGGGTTAATTCATTTTGGAGCTCGCGTATGACACAGCCCGGGACACCATCTGGTCTCATGGAGGCAGTGTTTTTAGCTTTAGATAGAGCCTTATTAACCAACGTATCAGTAATAATTGGAGTTACACAATCCCCTGGAATAGTAATAGACCCTGTAGGTGGTGAGTGGGGGAGAAATTTGCACTGAACCTATCAGCCAAGATGGTGGCAATGTCAATGGGGTCAGTGTATTTTGTTCCATTTTGTACTAGCTCAGAAAAGACCTGAGCATTGCCATTTAGGTTTTTGACGTAACCACAGAAGGCCTTATGGTTATCCTTGGCATCCTTGGCAACCTTCTTTTCGAAATTGGCTTTAGTTGACTTGATGAGGGCCCTCAGTTTCTTACTAATGCTGATCAGGGATGATTTTTCTACTTGAGATTTGGCCTTTTTTCTTTGACATAAAGGGTGTGCCTAGATCAGTCAGTATATCTTTAGGTTACCCACTCTGGAAAATAACAATGCCTGTTCTCTGGTAATAGCCTTAGCATTAACTTCATCCAATGGCAATGAAAATGTTATAGCGCAGTCCATTATTATTAGTGGTATTTACTGATAGCACTTAGAGGTAGGTATAGCTTTAGCTCCCAAAAACACTGGCATTCCAGCTTATTCTATGTCTTCCCTTGCAAAGGATAATTCTGGGCAAATATTTTATTCTGCTTTAAATTTTCCATTATCTGAACAAGTCTTTTGAGAGTTTCCTTTTTAACTTTATGTTCCCTTTTACAGAAATCATTTTACAGCCTTACATGTTCTTACTCCTCATTTTATTTTCCTCTGTTTCTTTACTAACTCTTCTTTAGTTTCTGAGTAGAGCTCTGTTTAGTACTAATTATTACATCAGATTTTTTTTTATCAGTTCACCTTTAATTCATATATTGGCATCTTTTACATTATTCGGTTTCTATTGCTCCATCATTTGAGCAGGTTTCTGGTAAAATACATGAACCTTTTTATCATCTAATCTAATTGTTGTTCAGTTTACTGTTTTTGCTTGTGTTCTGTTTCAAATTGTCTTTGAATTCATTATAAGCTTGTATACCATTGGTCCACTGAAACCTAGGTCATGGTGCTGAAATGATCATTTGACAGGTCCATCTATCTGGTTATTAAAATGCAATAAATAAATAAATAAATAAATAAATCTAAGCACAATCAGATTGTAGCCATTTTGTGGTTTCTACATTAACACTCCTGTCCTGGGTTTGATTATGTACAACTATGAATGCTATTGTCTTTCTGTCTCCAATTCTTATACTTAATGTGTATGTCATTCTGTTGCTTTATATCTCACTTATTAGATGTATCAGCCTGACAGATTTTCCATAGTGCTTTAAAATAGGAAAAACATTTCCTACAATGATATCATGAGAGAAATTAGCAGTTACAAGCTGCAGAATATATGGGTTTTCCTAGGGCTGTTTAAAGTTTTACATTTATGAAGGGATATTCCCTTTTATTACTATGAAAGCATATTGACAATTGTTTGTTTTTTACTTATTTTATGCTTACATACATGGAGAACTTTGACAAAGTTAATCCTGGTGCCAGACTCTAGCAAAGCTTAAATATTGCTTCATTTCAGAAACAAAGTACATTTTGCCAGCTTGATTGGAATTCCGTGCCATAATGCTGACTCTTTTGTTCTAACTGCAGTCTTATCACAGTTATTGGGAACAATTTCATTCATAGAATGCAAATCAGATATTACAATTGTACCACCAGCAGTCTCTTAACTATTGGAACAGAATTTAGGTATGTGACCCCACTCCTCGCACATTTAAAAAGATCACTAGTCACTTGCTACTTCTTGTTTTCCAGCAGGTGGCACATTTATTATTGCAACTTTAGAGTTAGAAGGAGACAATTCAGTTTCAAATAACAAGTGATTAAATAATGAGCTTTTACCAAATTTATTAATTTGTCAGAGTTCACTTTGCAATGCCCACAATCTCAGAGTACTAGGCAATTCTCTTTTAACTTTGGCTACTGCTAGAATTTCACACATTTTACTTTGCTGTCACCATCAGGTTCTAACCATGCTTTTAAAGTATGTTTCAGGTCATGCACCCAAACTCTTACCATTTTATTAGTACTAAAAGCTCAAATACAGAATACTATAGTTTGTACTACATAACTTATCTCATTCCTGACCAGCAGGTCTATGTATTCTGTCCCCTTTCTGCGCATCTATATGTTAATGCCTCTGCTGTCAGGTGGAATGACAATCTGTCTCAGTTTTCTTGGGTGGAATGTTATTCAACTTCCACCATGTAAGATCCCAGGTCCTCCTCGTTGCTCAATTTTTTTATAACAACAACATTCCTGGGGATAGCTATTATATTAGGCAGTTAAACTAACTGCTGTTGCAGTTGTAACAACTTCTGGCAGTCTCTGTCTTAGTTTTCGCAAGCATTTTAGAAGCTCCTCCAGGCTGTGTATAAAAAAGTAGATCAGGAACAGCAGCAAAAACTAAAGTGTTATTACTAAGCACACACTCAGTAACAGCAATTAGATGTCTCAGGTTTCCTACTCTTCATAGAAATTATGGCTCAGATAGTCACTACACTTGTTAGCAGAGGGACAGCTAGTGTTTTCTGGCAAGTCCCGGGCCAAAACTGTCTGCAAATGCACTACCAGTATACACTTAAAAGAGTGGAGGCAGACTTTATATAACAACGAGGTTTTATTTTGTAAATCCACATGTAAAACATCAAAACATCTAGACCACTTTTTTAATAAATAAAAGATGCAGCACTTTGAGGTTATCTCCACCATTTAAGTTCAGCATCTTACAGTAGCATTGTCACCTCACAGTAAGATGTTGTTCTGTTCGATTCTCAGCTAAAGCGTCTTCTGTGTGGAGACATGCGTGAAAGGGCATACCTTCGTTGAAGGTTGTACATCAGAGCTGGCAATTCGGCACGTAAAAATCTACTGCCAATCATTAGCGGACCGGAGTTCTGCTGTGGCGACCCCTAACGGGAAAAGCCGAAAGACACAACAACAACAGTCTCCCTAGTAAACAGTCATGTTTGAAACACAAGTTATAACTAAAGGCCCTGCCAGGACTTCTCAGCTTTAACACACAACAAAATTTTTCACCAAAGTTGGTCCCAAACTGCATTCACAAAAAGTCCCAACTAGGCTAGGAAAAGTAGTTGTGTAAGTAAACTTACCATAACAGCAGATGTTTGAATAATCAGTGCTGCTGTAGAATTGGCTATAAGGGTTATATTCTACCAAGGATATAACAAATGGCAGAAAATGGAAATCTAAGTCTAAACCAACTTTACTAGAAGTAGCAAAGGTAGTAACAAAGATAAAACAACTGGAATTGGGATCTTTAGAAAAGGGTAGGAGGAAATGACATTGGAAAAAATGGGAAGTAGGGAATCAAAACATGCAGAGGAGGAATGAGGTTTAAAAAAAGGCAGGATTCGAATGAGCTATGTAATGGTTGACTGACAATGACTGAATAGATTATAAGTGATGTATAATGTTTGTAGCTACAGTTGTGTCAGCATGATTTGTAATGTATAATGTTGAAACTGAGATTGTGTCTGTATGGCTTATTTTCATTTATATAAATGTAAGATTGCCTATGTCATACATGATAATTTAATAAAGATGCTTCTTGTAAAAAACAAAAAAAGATATAACAAATAGCCACCTTTCAAAGCTTCAAGGCATCTTCCATGTATCTTAACTGGCAGCTTGACCTGAGCTGACTAAAAGACAAGTTTGGGTGCCAGGCCCTTCAGTGCTTTCCTGCCAACAGAGAGAGGGAGGCTGAGAGCTGATAGGACAATGCTAGGAAGACCAAAAAAATAAATAACTACATCCTGGCTTAAACAACATACCAAGGAACAAGGGGGAGGGAGGGAGGGAAGGAGCTGCTACTGCAGCAGTGATCACTCGAACATCTGCTGTTGGGGTAGGCTTAGTTACACAACCTTACTCTGTTCATCAACTTGATCACCCTAGCTTACTACATATGGGAGGTGGAAGGAGAGCTGTCCAGGAGCCCTTGGAGAATGGTCCTTGCAAAGCCTAAACTAGACCTAGAGGACCAAGTAACACCTTGTAGAAGACTTCAAGCATCCACCCTTTCCAAAAGCCATAGTTGAAGCCAAGGCCCTGGTAGAGTGACCCTTGAGCCTGTCTGGAATACAACGTTTGATGTGCTGAGTATAACAAAAGTTAATAGCTGTAGACAACCATTTTGAAATTGTTTTGAAACAGGCTTTCCCTTCTTCTTACCTTCACAAGAAATAAACAATTGATTCAAAGATCTGAAAGATTTAACTCTGAAAATATATTACTTGAGTTGTCTATGGACATTCATGGTATGGAGTATCCTTTCTCACTCATTTTTTGGTTCAGGAAAAAAATGGTGAGATGGATAGTTTAAAGTAAGCTTGGATATCACTTTAGGCATAAAAGAAAGCTCAGTGGAAAATGAGGTAGGGTTGACTCACCATAAGGGCCTGAAACTCAGATTTTCTTCTTGCAGAGGTGAGAGCAATCAGTAAAACTGTTTTCTGTGTTAAAAGCCACAAGTCAGCAAGGTTAGCTGGTTCAAATGGAGTAAGTGTTAGCTTCTCTAACACAAAATTAAGATCCTAAGGAGGGGACACCTGCTTTCTTGGAGGCCTCTTTTGCAAAACCCCTTTCAAAAACATTTTGACACTAAACTGGATTGAAAGAGAAGGATCCATGGGCAGACATACCAAAATGGTTAATAAATGAACCTTGCTGTATGAGTAAGAAAGGACATAGGACAGTAACTTACACAAATATTGTAAAACCAGAGAACAACTAGACCTGAAAAGGTGCTGGTGATGTTGTTGACACCATCTGAAAAACCTTTTCCATTTGCTAGTATATGATTTTCTTGTGTCAGGCTTTCTTGCCTCCATTTGTACTGCTGCACAGACTCAGTAAAGGGATGCCTAAAAGGAATTAAGACCTTATCAACCAGGCAATCATCTGAAGTTGATTGGTGTCAGGATGTATGAAACACCCCTCTTCCTGTGTGAGTAGATACAGTCTGTGAAGAAGCTTGTGTTAATTGCCCCTGGCCATTTCCAAAAGACAAGAGGTTCACAGTTGCCGGGGTAAGAAGGGATTCACCACAATGATCTTGGGGGATTCCTTCAGAATCTTCAGAAACACCTTGGATATTAGTGGAAATGGTAGAAAAGCGCAAAAGAACACTCTTATTCAAGGAAAAGAAAAGACATCTGTCTTCTAGGCCTTATTGCATGGAATCTTGGCGCAGAATCTTACCAGCTGATTATTTAGAGAGAAGCAAAGAAGTCTACTTGAGGAACTCCCCACAGATGAATCAATTCTTGGAAGACCCCCTGATCTAGTTTCCATTCATGAGGATCTGCCCTTGTCCTGCTCAACTTGTCTGCCACACAGTTTTGCTCAGACAAATGTAGGATGCCTGTAGAGTGAGATTCTGTTGTGAAGCTATATCCCAAGCTAACAGAGCTAGTCTGCAAAGGAGGTACAACCTGGTTCTCCCTTGCTTGTTGATGTACTGTATAACTGTGACATTGTCTGTAATAACTTGAAGAGGTCCAGGGGACCAAAGATGATTCAGAGAGTCGAGTGACTTGATCAGGGCAAGCAACTCTTTTATACTTATGTGCTTGCATCTGTCCTTGGTATCCTACACATCTTGCACTTTTATCCCTCCTGAAGCTGCTCCCCAAGCAAAACTTGAGGAATCTGTGGTGAATGACTGCTTTGAAACAGGCAAGGAGAAGGGGAGATCTGGTTTGAGGGATATCTCCGCCAAGTCATTTCTCTTCTGACTAGCCTGCAGCAGTGGGATTTGAAAAAGCAAATGGTGTTGGTGTTGGGACCAAAGAGACTTCAGACACCACTGTATCTTTCTCATGTGGCATCTTGCCAGAGGTATCATGAGAATCATAGAAGCCATAACAATGATCCAAGTCTGAGTGGAAAACCCTAGAAATAGATCTAGATAAATATATTTTTTCCCTGTGGAAGTAAAGCTCTTGAAACTGTCGTATTTAGTTGATATCCCAGAAACACAATCCTGTGAGAAGGAGTTAAGAAAGACTTTTCAGTGTTCTCTTGGAATCCAAGCTTGTGTAATAGATCTATCACCCAAGAGAGAGAGACTAATGACACTTTGAAAAAGACTGCAAAGAAAAACAAGTCATCTAAATATGGAAAAATGTAGATACCCTGTAGTCTGCAATGAATTATAACTAGAGCTAGATACTTTGTAAACACTCTTGGCTCTTGGTGCAGTAGATAGTTAAAAGGGTAGTTACGGCTGAGAACTGATAATATGATCCAGGCAAACAAAACCTTAAGAAACACTTGAAGTCTGGATGAATAGAGATGTGACAAGTATCTTTTCAATCAAGTGTTACCAGGAAACTTGAATGAGGAAGAAAAGGTAACAGGTTGTGAAGTGATAGCATTTTGAATTTGGGCACCATCACAAACAGGTTCTGGATAGAATGACCTAAAACTGGTTTCCAAGCATTTTCTTTCTTTGGCGCTAAAAACATCCTTGAATAAAACCCTTTTCCCACGTGAGAAATGGGAACTGTTGCTATCACTCTGTGGAACAGCATGTGATGAAGAACAGGTGGAAATAAAATAGTCTGGTCTGGAGGATGAGGAATTACACCCTGGAAAGGAGGAATTTGCTTTCATTGCCATAAATAGTCTTGCTGAATGATCTTCAGAACCAATTTGCCTGAAACTAACTGTTGCCAAAGAGAAAAGTGGATATTCAGACTTTCTGAAAGACAAAAGGGGGTGTCAGGGTGAGAGGGGTGAACAAAGTCTCTTAAACAGTCATTCTTTCCTAATGGCCTTTCCTTGGTTTTGGGAGTTTCCAGAATTCTTCTTGGAATCCCTTTGCCATTTCTTGGTAAGCATCTGTTTACTTGCATTTTGTTGAGACGGTTTATTTCTTACCAAAACTGGATAAAGAGTTAAATAATCCCTTGAATAATGTGGAAAAGCAGGGCTGAAAAGTCTTACAGATTGCCTGTATCACATTACCCCTTTCATCACACATTTTCATCACCTCTGCAGCAGAAAAGTCTAAAACTAAATCTCTATCCAAAGGAGAATTTAAAATCTCGTTTTTAACATCATCTGGGAGGTTCTAAGAATGTAGCCATGCAATCATCCTCAAAACAGAACCAGTGGCCATAGCCCATGAAGGAGTATCAACAGAGTCATACACACACTGTATACAATGAGTAGGGACTTCAACAACAGAAGAAATTAAATTATGTAAAGCAGATTTATCCCCACAAAAAGAAACTGCAGATAAACCGTTCCTTATACTTTCACAATTAGTCCAGGCAGACTTTAACATATCAGCCTGACAATTCAAAATTCTGAAAGTTAGAGTTGCAGAAGCATACACTCTTTCCCCATTCTTATCTATAATCTTCCCATCCTTATCAGAAACAGTAGAATTGGAATTAACTAAGTGTTTAGCAGCAGTAAGATAAACTAAAGCTAGAGCTGCTGGATCAGGTTTGGGAAGAGTATATAAAAACTTAAAATACTGAGCAACGTTATACATCCTATCTGTGTTTTTAGGAGCATCTTGCTGACTGTCAGGAAAATTGCAGGCAGTAACACACACATCCTCCAAGGCAGACAAAACTCAAGGAATGGGTGCAGGCTTTGGAAATTCTTTTTTGTAACAACTCCTAGTATTTTCTGGATGACTAAGAAAGTTCAGTGATCTTTCACAGAAAACACTGACGCATTCTAGAAATAGTCTCAGAGAAAGATAAATCCCCATAGGGAGAATCAGAAACTGAGATCTCCTCTTAGTCTGAATTAGAAATCTGAGGAGAAAACCCTCTATCTGTCCCTTCATCCTCCTGTCCAGATTCAGAATCTTGAATCTCTTCAAAAAAGGAAGCATCTTTTTTTTTTTTAATAAAATAATGATCAATAACCTGAATTAAACCCTAAGCCAGATGTGGTAAACTACAGCTGTCTAAGGAAATTTGAGGAGGAGTGGATACATGCTTAGTTTTCTGCTTCTTTTTGACAGGAAAAATTAGGACAACAGTGTTATTTGTAGCAGCAGTAGCTTCCCTGAGGATGTGCACAACATTCAGACAAATCAGGGAAGCCTTCCCTGTTCCCTCTCTCAGGACAGACAAGAGTGGCAATCCCATGCCCACTGAGGGGAACCCCAATAGTCGCAGAGAAAGTTGCTATTCTCCTGTCCATAGTGGCCATAGGTGCTACACCAGAAGGATTCAGGGTAAAAGATAAGTGGCCTGAGTTACAAGAAATGGAGACATCAGTCACCCACCTGTTACTAAGGCAAATAGGTAGGCTGTTTTGGTGGCAAAAGCTGTTTGCTTACCTTTTTCTTTTTGTGGCTGGAAGTAGGACTGTCCATAGAGTTGACAATTTGTTCCATGGTCAAGCCAAAAATGATACCTCTTTCACAGAGAAAACAAGCAGCAAATGCCAGTAAAAATAAAAGTCAATTTTCCCCAGACAAACACTATTAAAAGCACATTAAAACACTATGCCAGTCCCACAAAATAAAATAACACAATTTCTCTGCAGAAAAAAATGGTTTTCATTTACTTTAAAAAACTTTTAAACTGACAGGAAAAAAGGAACTCTTCTGTTTAAAAGCATAGTACAGTCTCATGACAATCCGTTAAACACAAACTCTGAGATTTAAAATAACTTTCCTGAAGAGGAAAGTATAAATAATAACCAAAATTATTAATTGAAAGTTTTATTTTCCCAAAGGAAACTTATCTGCCTTGCAAAAGAACAGCACAAGCTGACCATTGCTCCTCAAAAGCCTCAGAGGAGCTTACTCTTCGGTGGCAGTAAAGCTCTGAAGAGCTTGGCACCCAGACTTGTCTTTTAGTCAGCTCAGCATGAGCTGCCTGATAGTTTGGGTGCATGGAAGGTGCCCTGAAGCTTTGGAAACTGACCAGCTGTTATATCGATGGCAGGATATCGCCCATATGCCTAAGGCTACTGCAGCAGTTATCAATATGATGAACATCTCCATAAGTCTTGGATAGTCAGGAAAGCTCCTGCTTTACCCCACACTGAACTTCTGATTGAGAATCTACCTTTCTCATTCCTGCTGTTTAACTACAACCTTTGCCTATTTATACAGTCAATAACAAGCCATTACCTACCTAGTACATTCAATTACCTCTCTTACATTCATGAGAATAACTTACATTTTCCCATATTTAAAGGTATACTCCACATTCCGTCTGTATTTTACCATCATTTAAAGATATACTCTACATTTCTGTACTCAGTATGTTACTGATATATATATATCTATATATATATATATATATATATATATATATATATATATTTTTTTTTTTCTCCTGCATTCAACAAATGCAAGGTTGTCATATGGATGACCCAATGGTAATTATGCCGATGGTATGAAATGTTGATACAGGTAAGTGGGGTTGGGGGTGAGACCATGTGTGTGTGTGTGTGTGTGTGTGTGTGTGTGTGTGTGTGTGTGTGTGTATGTGTGTGTGTGTGTGTGTGTGTGTGTGAGTTAAGGTTAGGGTCAGGAATTAGTGAAGGATGGGTATTGTGTTTTTGTGTAAAAGTTTGTGTATTTTAGGGTAAGGGTTATGTTACAGATAGATTTAGTGTTGTTTGTGTGTGTGTTTGTGAATGTTTGTGTGTCTGAGTCTGTCTTTTGTAAAGGCAGTGTTGTGGGAAGGTTTTAATGATGTTAAGGTGTAGGGTTAGGGTTGGGGGAATGGACAGTGTAAGGATTAGGTCAGCATCCATTACTAAGGTGGTGTGGGGACAGAGGCAGGTTTTCATGGAGAAGATCACAGCATGATGGTCATATTTGACTAGGGAGGGGATAACAAGCAGGATGGTATGCAATTAGAGAAAATGTTTGTGAGGACAAGATCAAGATCTCAGTGTTGTTGTCTGTTACTGGCTTGCCAGGAAACCAGGAAGCCCTGCCTTGTTTTGGGCTTCCACAACATCAGGACATTTTTGGATCCTCAACGAATGTTAATTCTCATTCATCTGAGCACAATGAGGATGCATGAAGCAATACACCGGCTTTACTATGAACACAACGCAATATTGCTGGCAATAAAGAAGCAGGAGCAAAGAGAATAAACTCTAAACAGGAAAAAGTGGAACTTAACATTTGGTTACAGCAGAAACCAGTTTTTCATAGATGCCCGACTTCTCAAACGCAGGCTAGTACTACGGGTTCATACAGAGATAGTCTTAACAAGCTATAGGAAGCTTTGACCAGGTACACAACTCTCAGTATAGACAATGCTTACCTTAATGAATGTATAAACCTTTGGATAGTACCCAAAGGTCTTCAGGTTTATAAATACCTGAATAATGTTCAAATTGGGACTAAATTTTATAAGGACTTGATCAATATATTTGATAAATGTGGACTGGATATTTTAAAAGCCATAATTAGGAATAATGAGCGTGAAATGTGTTATTTACAAGAACAGATAGATATGCTTAACTCATGTATTACTAACGATTTATTAGAGACTAAAAAAGAGAAATATTATCAAGTCAGGAATTGTGTTGATAAAAAATTTAATGAGAGTTTAAATAGAAAATATAAGAAACTTGATAGGGACATTAAGGAATATAGGGAAGGCAGACATTACCCACTACCTAGAATACAGAACAATATATTACATTCACAGGGGGATTTTTACAATTCTTCGAATGAAGGACATACAAGACAAAATGCCCCAGATAGACAAGAACAGGCTGTTTATGATGTCTCTATACATGAGGACATCAACAATGTTAACCGATATACACCACCATGCAGGTCAGGGAGACTTAGAAACAAATACAACAATCATAACCATTTTTACAGGGTTATGTACAATCAGAAGGGAGGGGGATACCAGGGAAATCCTTGTTAGAAAATAAGGTCTCTGTCTCTTTGTGTAATACTGACAATTCCAATGTTTTCAGTTGGCAGGGTTTTCATATATTTAATTACAGTGGCCTGGAAGTTACACAAGATTATTTTAGTCTATTCATGAAGGGGTTTAAATACACTCCTATGAAGAAAAGTAATCTTCCCTAGGTTATGCTGGATTTAAAAATGTTTATCAGAAGACTTAACCTGGAGAATATTTTTGGAGGGACAACATCATTAACAGATTCAACTGCCCCTAGAAAGGCTAGTACATTTAACCCCCCTTTACATCCTCAGCTGAGGAATTTTGAGAATGTGTTGGAGATGGAAATCAGAAAATCTTTAAAACATAACAAAGTTAGGTTTAAATTGAACATCAATGAAAACAAACTTCTTACAGAACTATGCTTGAATACTAACATTAGGGTAATGGAACCCGACAAGGGAAGCAGCATTGTCCCTATGGATAAAATTTTGTATGAAGCAAAAATGTTTTCAATTTTATAAGATGAAACTAGATACAGTAAGGTATCTATTAATGAAATCAGTATTTCTTATAAAAAAATTGACCTGGCTTTGAAAGATTTATTTGATCAGGGCGTGATTGACTATGAGACTTACAAATATGTAGAAAATAATATACCGAGGGTACCCTCTATTTTTGGAATCCCCAAAGTCCATAAAAATGTGGACAGTCCACCGCTTAGACCGACTGTAGCCTCAGAGGGCTCAAAAGTAGCACATTTGGCTAAATACCTTGATTGGAAGCTTAAAACTTTGTGGGGAGGTGAAATCCATATACTAAAGGATTCATGATATTTTCTGGCCAGGGTTAAGCCCGAACATTTTTCTGATAACTTAAAGTTTGTTACCATTGACGTGATAGACTTATTTTCAGTAATTCCCCATAATATAGGCTCAATGAAGCACTCAGAATGAAGGCAGGAGTGTCAGAGAATGACATTTTGCTTTGTTTATAGCTGGCTGAATTAGTTCTTAAAAAAAATTTTTGCTTTTTGAAGGAGAATTTTTTTGGTATGAAAAGGGAGTAGCTATGGAAGCTAGTTGTTCCCCCACTTATGCTGATATTATTTTATCAATTTGGGAGCTTAAGTTTGTACATTCCTGCCAATACTCTGGGTTCTGGAAGTTATATACCAGGTACCTAGATGACATCAGTATTTTTTGGGTAGGTAGTCTTGAATTATTGGAGGAATTTATACAGTATTTAACACAAGATACCACTTTTTTTCAGTTTACATACCAAGTGACCTTTGAAAAACTTAACTATTTGGATGTGTCTATACACAAATTAAGTGATGGTTTTAAGTCAACTATTTATAGAAAAGTGACTTTATTTAATGCGTATATTAGTTTTACCAGTGCACATCCTTTGTTTCAGAAGAAGGGAATTATTAAAGGACAATATGTTCTTGTGAGTCGTATGACATCTGTGGATGCAGATATTTTAGAGAAATGTTCTGTACTAGAGACAATGTTTGTGGAGAGGGGTTACCCTAAGGATCTCATTTTAGCAATTAGGACTGAAGTTATTCAAGGTAGGAAAGATAAATATCCACCAAATCTAGGTCTTGGGCTTACCACTTCCAATGTTAGTGTTGGACAGCCTACAGTCGAACAAGGCTTTGGTAGGACATTTCTAACCAGTTTTAGTGGAGATGCATATCATATCAAGAATATTGTACAAAAGGAATGGAATAGATTTTCAGAGCTCACTGATTTGGTAAATTTGAAAAATAAACCTTTCAAAATGTTCTTTAGGAAAGGACAAAACATCAAAAACTTATTAGACTATGCTAATAGTGTTAATGTTTATTCACACAAAAGGAGAGGTACCTATAATGTGGGGCATGCTCTTAGTGTACCCACATTTTACAAGGTGAGGAAGTCTTTGTTACAGCCAAACAGAAATTACTGACTGGTAAGACTTATTCTAATTGTAATTCACAGGGTTTAGTATATTTGGTTACATGTGGATCATGTGAAGCCTTTTACATTGGAAAAACGGAAAGACAGTTGAGACGTAGGATTTACGAACATTTAAATGATGTTAAGAAAAAGCATAATAGTAATGCTCTTTACAGACATACACTAGAATGTGTTAAAGCTAGCTTCTCTTTTTTTGTTATTGACACAGTTCCCAGGGATGTTAGGGGTGGTCCCTGGGAAACTAAATTAGAATATAGAGACCTTTGAGCAAGTTCTACTTGAGGCTAATAGACCTCCTGGGCTCAATGATAATATTTCTTTAATACCCCTTTTAAAATTAAGATCTGCTAAACTATAAACACTAAGTAAAACAAATAAGCATATCTATATAACATATACATATTTTAAATGTTTTTATTGTTAACATTTTAATTTATGTTAATAAGTATGTTATTGTTGAATTTTCTTATTAAATATGGTTGTGGTATTCTATTGGTGGTTTGGATACATGTTTAATTGGGTTTAATTATGTCTAATTGATTTAAAATGGTGGTATAAAAGGAAGTGCTCATTTTAAGTTTATTGTACCTGAAGAAGTCTGAGGGACACTTGGACGAAAACGCAATTTGTACTGTGTGTAGCATTAATACTGTGTATTAAAGGAGTCATTTCAACATGTGGTGCCCTTCTTTTTAGTCCAGAATTGTTGGTTTGTTGGTTGACAAGATCAAGAATATTACTACCACTGGTGGGAAAGGAACAATTCAGTTAAATATATTGACATTTACAGTATCCATACATCTCTGGACATATTTGCTTTTAGTAGTATATGTTTGCCATTTTATGTCCAGACAGTTAAAGTCACACATAAGAAAGCTATTTGGTTCATTTGTTAACTATTGTAACTGGTTACCTTTTTCTGCACGCTCTGAAGGAGATAGTGGTTACATGCTCTTGTTTAGAATCTGGGGACCTTTATGAATGAGCATCACTATCTTGGCAACTGAAAATTTCAGCTTTTAATTAGCCACATGAATTGAGAAGGCTTTCTTGCAGCTCTCTGTCATATTATTTGTTGACTCGTCTTATTGCTTTGTATTAATTCTCCTGGGAACTATCAAGAACTTTGTTGAGACTTGCTCCAGTTCTTAAACCTCCATTTCTCTATCTTCAAGGAACCAGGTATGTCTTCTTTAACCTCTAACCATTTTACTTACATGCTTGCACAATTCTATACTAGGAATTGCATAACAGGTATTACCTTTTCATCACAGGAATTGTTTGATTTACAACACTCAGAGTCATCATCATTATTATCACCCCTCCTTTCTCATTTTCACATAGGGTTGGGGTGTGGCCTCAAGTATCGCCACTTCCTTCTCTATTCACAGCCTCTCTCATACCTGCTTTAGCAGTCATGCCAACCTGTCTCAGATCTTCTCTCATGCAATCCATACATCTCTTGGTTGGGCATCCACATCTCCTCTTACCTTTTTCCTCGGTCTACCAATTCTGCTCTAAAACTGGTTTGGGTACTCAGCAAGACACTAAATTGTATTCTGCTTTCCTGCACACATGACCAAGGTACTGTAATATGTTCTTCTTGACCTTCTCGGTAATTGGGGTTACTTTAGCTTTGATGACCTCATTTTTTTTGTTTGTCCCACAGTGCATGTTCTACCCATCTCAATCACGTCATCACAATCACCACAAGCACTGGTTGCACCACCATACTTTTCAACTTATTTGCATTCTTCTGCCTGACATTACTCTTAACACTTTGTGCCAGGTGGCTACAGCACCTCTGATTCTAGCTCTGACCTCATCGTTTAGATTTCCTTTCACCTAAACCACTTCCCCAAGATAATGGAAGCTGCTAACTTGTTACACTGTTTTCTCTTTGATCTCAGTTTTAAGCTTCTGATTTGTCCCCATTGCTGCAGTGAGTACTGTCTTGTCCCTACTAAGTTTCATTCCATGTGCTTTCAGTTTTGCTTTCCACTCCTGTATCATTTGATTGAGTTTATGTCCAGAGTTTGTTTATATCACTCAAGATTGTAACACCATTTTTGTTTATTTCCAGTTCACACCCAGACCTTTTTTGGGCCTGGATTCTTTAACCAAGTGAGTTATCAGCTAATAATAGATAGTCATATAAAGTGCAAAGAGTTATTAACAAAATGACACTAAGATTGCTAATTTATGATGTCCTGCAGTAGAGAAATTAATCAATTAGTTTGTCATTTATAATTCATATTTTCATATTTATGTTCATATTTTCATAACAGAGAACCCTACCTGTTATTGAGGGGTATGCTGTGAAATGCCATTGTAGGGGACATGAAACTTCATTGTCAATGTCCATTTATTTCACACTATACCTGAGATATTGCTAGTTATTTGTTAGTAATTATGAAAATAAACAATATTTCCATATATACTTAAGACTTCAAAAACCAGGAGACTTACAAACTGTGGCGTAGCATCAGAGGAAACCTTAAATATTCTTGAAGAAAACTGTCTTTGATATTTGCACTATGGGTTACCCATCTTTAATTATATTTGGTGCTATTTGCATTTCTAATTATACAATTAAGTATATGTTTTCATATTTCTGTAAATATCTCAGTAAGCATATAATCATAGAAGAACTTCTTATTGTCTTGTGAAAGCTAATGTCTAGTTAACAAAAATGTTCTAATGATATTTCCCAAGGTAGTACATTTTCCAAGATATTATAATTTGTGAAAGTTTAAGAAAAAATACAATTTGGAGTTTGTGTGCATTACAATATATTATACAATGACTGGCCATTAGTATTCAAAAACGTGCACACTGATTGGCAGCCCAACCAGCGTGCCTATTGTAAATCCCACAATATACCAACAGAAAAAGGTCCGGTCACCCGGACTTCTTTCCCTGCTTATATTCCAAAACTTTTATTTTTTTTTTTTTTCAACAAAAATTAAAAAAAATATATATATAATCCATACTCCTTACATACCCGAGAGGCAGCATGGAGGAAGTACAAAGAAAATCAGGCACGTTATTTAATGTACCTGATTTTCTTTGCATTTCCTCCATTCTCTCTCCTACCCCTAAAATAGCCCAAACTTTTTTTTTAATAATAAAAAAAAGAAAACAAAAAACAGAGCAATGGAGACTTTCTTTTCTCCATTGCTTCCTTTTCAAAGCATTGATGTACTAAGTATATGTGGAAACGCAAGTCCCATACACAGGCGCAGTACATCAAAACAACACAGCAGTATACCACCAGCTGTGGAAGAACAGTAATGTCCTGTTATATAAAGACATTCCCCGGGATTCATGAAGCTTGCGCCAGGCGCACGCATAGCGTAGGCGTTATAATGCCAAATATGGCCACCGAGCGATTCAGGTACGATCTAATTCCACGTGCACTACCGGCGTACGCCAGATCTGCGCAGCCCCTGGCGTAGGTATGCAAATCACCCCATGTGCAGTGTTGCACCATGCAAATGAAGGTATATAGCGATTCATGAAGTGGTGCAGGCATAGCGTAAGCCCACGGAAATGTAAACCAAAAAACACGGTTTACATTTTCACAAACATAACATCGGAGCTATGGAAGAGGGCCAGACCCAAGTATCACAATGTGAACATATGCCAATGGCGAAATACACAGCCAATGGCATAAGAAAAGATGCACAACACGTAAATAACAACATTTAATGTCATGTCCACAGTAACGCACAGCAGAACCACAGGGCATGTGTGCGGAAGCTGTAACATAAAGAAATAATATAAAAATGTCATAAAATCGCAACGTAATAGAAATCAGGTTTACAGCATAACACACAATGGTAGGCATGGAACACCACAACCAAGGTGCAAGGGTTGCTAAGGGCTCGCGATAGTGTTCGGCGCGGTAACTATGAATTAGTAGTCAATGCCATGCAAATGAGGCAGATAATACTGAATCACAAATGTCCCGCTGGAGGAAGGTTATACCATACGGCACAGCGGTATAACACCGAGGAGTGGCTCAGAGGAGATACATGACATCAGCAGAGGGGTGTGCCACTGTAGCACTAAGCACATTGGAGCATTGCAAATCTGGCCTGTCCGTTGCTAAGCAAAGCTGCAGGATAGGGGTGGGGAGGAATCGTTTAGCTGAGATCACACATGGTGGCCAAAAGCGCATGTGTACGAGGATGAAAACGTGCCTGAAACCCAGTAATCGGACGCACATGCCACAAACAATAGCAGAAACAGGAAGGTCAGGGAAAGGAAAGGAAATGCAGAAGTAGGATAATTGGAGTACTAATGAGCAATCAACACCAATCAACCCACGAAGGCCAATCGATGGCAGCTGACAAGTCCGCTTGCAGAAACCTGCAAAACAGGATAGGGGAGGCATGTGAATGCAAAGAAAGGAGGGGAGGTATTGGATTGCAAAGATAGGACACCTGACACAGCAGAGCAAAGCAAACTGACAGCAGACCGGCAGTAGCACACATAACGCAAGATACGCCAGGTCCAGGAAAGCACAAATGAAAGTAGGCTGCAGGATGCACACCAGAAAATGGTATGTGCAACGCACAGAAATGTAAAGGGAAGGTCAAGAGGTAATCCACGGCAGGCAAATCTAATTCAACACCAATGGCATCACAATAGTAGTTCTGGCAGTAAAATACATGACATAACCTGTAGCTACGAACATACATACACACCCTATGACATCACCGGTGTTCATAGCACAATAGTATAAAGTGTGTAAGCACCCAACACACACCTGTGTATTCCCAAACACCGCACCATAGGTGTAAACACATGGGGAACATTTAAAATGTATATGTTGGGAGCTGCCATAGCTGTGATTCATCAGCATGTGTTAGAGACTGACGGTGTTGTGGAGGATGATGCCGACAACCACCGCAGGCCTCGGAGGAGAAGGAGAGTGTTCAGACCAAGGGTAACCTACCAGGGGCTACATGACCTGGAGATAGTAGAGTGTTACAGGGTGGACAGGGACATCTTACAGCAAATAGTGGAGCTGTGCCGGCCACGCCTGAGAACCAGAAAAACAGAGGGGAACCCATCCCAGTGGACATGAAGGTATGTGTAAGCCTGCGAATACTGGCCACAGGTACCTTTCAAAGGCCAACTGGAGATATAATGGGTATCTCACAGGCATCAGCATCCAGGGTACTACACCAGTTCCTGGATGCCATGTTACCACATGCCAATGAGCAGATATACTTCCCCAGAACTCAGGAGGAGTTGGCCAGCAATATGCGTCACTTCCACCTTGTGGCACAATACCCGGAGGTACTGGGTGCGATAGACTGCACGCACATACAAATCAAGTCACCACCCGGTGAGCAGGGTATGCGCTACATAAACCACAAGGGATTCCACTCCATCAACTGCCAGGTCATGTGCAATGCCCAGGGCATTATCATGGATGTGTGTGCTGGCAGCCCTGGAAGCTACCATGACTCCCATATCTGGCATGCCTCACAGCTGTATCAGGTATTTGTCAGGGGACATCCCACATGGCAATCTCGTGGGGATGCTGGCTATGCACTGGAGCCGTGGATGATGACTCCCATCAGAAATGCACACACACCCATGCAAGAACGCCATAATGAGGCACACGCACAAACCAGAATCATCATAGAGCGTGTGTTCGGGATGCTGAAATCACGGTTCCGGTGCTTGGATACATCTGGTGGAGCCTTGCAGTACTCTCCAGGCACGTGTGCCCACATCGTCATAGTATGTGCCATGCTACATAATATGATCCTGCGGAAGCAGCTGCAGCAGGGACAAAATGGTGAAGGCCCTCATAGCCCACGCAATTGCCAAGGACAGTACAGGCACAGAGGGATTCAGACCATGAACACACTGTGCCAGCCCCAGTAGGCAGACGGAGGCATGCCCAATATGCCTCGCCTTGGCAAAGAGGCATATAGCACATACACTGACCGTGTAGGCCCCTATGGACTGACACCTCTCCACCTGCACACACAGTAAAATAGATGGCACACAAACATGACCACCTGTAAATTGTAATGTATAGGTGGCCCAATGTGTGACTCCTACATAGGCAGCCCTCAAACATTGTAAACACAACAGCCAGTGCAACACGGAATGCCAACACCTGAACAGTACATGAGTCTTACAGCATATGGTGGTGCTGTGTGCCTGTCACGTTCCCCACCAGATATAGATATATAGATATAGATATATATATATAGATATAGATATATATAGATATATATATATATATATATATATATATAGATATATATATATATATATATATATATATATATATATATAGATATAGATATAGATATAGATATATAGATACAGATATATATATACAGATATAGGTTCATAGGTTCATAGGTTTATACTAGGCTATCTGCCCCAAGGCATTTATAAGCCTAGCCCAAATTTTTGTGGCTTACGCCACCCCTTATATGAAAAAATACTGTACCCATTAGTTTGTTGTGCCTCTGTCCAGCAGTGACACAGAGATGATTCCCAGGGTAAACCTATGATCTCCCATCCACAGGTCAAGATTTCTCTTGAACAGAGCCAGCGAGGTGCTCTGCCTCACATGGACCGGGACTCTATTCCACAGCATAGGGAGTCTCTGAGTGATAAATCTATCCCTCCAGCACGTCCTATTTATATCCTTGCTAAGATTTAAGTCGCTTGCTCTAGTGGTTTTGGTGGATTTGGATTTTTTGAGGTGGAGCATGTCCATTAATTCCGGGTTGGACATGGCCTTGTATGTCAGGCACATGTCACCTCTGAGCAGACGGTATGCGACTGAATAGAGCTGGAGTTTCTTCAATCTGGCAGCATATGACAGATTTTGGAGTCCCTTTATCCTTTTGGTGAGAAACTTTTGGGGTCTCTCCAATTGCTGCAGATGTCGGGTGAGATACATCCCGAATGGGGCATTGTACTCGATCATTGGTCTGATAAGTGAAGAGTACAGGGGAACAATGACCTCACTAGATCTGGATGTGAATCCCTTCATGATCAGGTGGGCAATGTAGAAGGTCTTTCTAACCACTTTAGCAACGTGAGTGTCAAAAGAAAGGCCACTGTCAACCTGGGTCCTCAGGTCCCTGATAACCTCTTCTGTGCTTAGTGGATTGCCACCTATATGGTAGCTTGGGGTTACCTTGTTTTTCCCGAAGGGTATGACTATACATTTTTTGGCGTTTAACTTCAGGCCATGGCTCTGGCACCAGCTATCTGTTTCCGTGAGTCCCTTCTGAAGGATATCTGTGTCCGATGCACTTTCCACTATGGCGCCCAGTTTGCAGTCGTCTGCAAACTTTGTCAGCCAAAGTCCTCCCATGTTGGCCTGTACTTCTGAGAAGTAGATGCCGAACAATAGGGGGCCAAGGACCAAGCCCTGTGGGACACCACTTGTGACCGGCTTGGAGTCTGACATAGCGCCAGCAACTCTAACCCTGTGGGTTCTGTCTTTAAGCCAGTTTGCAACCCATCTTGTGACATATGGGTTTACATTTAAGCTGGTAAGTTTTTCTACAATACCCGAGTGGGGTATTGTGTCGAAGTACTTTGCAAGGTCAAGGTAGGCTGTATGGACTGCCTTTCCCTCATCAATGGCCTTGGTGACTGTTTCGAAGAAGTCAACCAAGTTCAAAAGGCATGATCTTCCCTTGACGGCCAAACTGGTCGGGTCCAATGTCTGCAAGTCCCTATATCTTTGTTTATGAGCTCCATTATGATCCTCTCCATAGCTTTGCAGACTAGACTTGTTAAGCTTATGGGGTAATTACCAGGGTCCGTAGAGGCACCGCCTTTGTGGAGTGGGACCACAGTTGCCGTACGCCACTCCTTGGGCACGTATCCTGTGGTAAGGCTGAGATTAAACAGCTGCCTTATGTGCGGGTTTAATTCCTCATTTAGCTCGTGTAGCACACAGCCGGGACACTATCCGGTCCCATTGATGCTGTGTTTTAGCTTTAGAGAGAGCAGCTTTCACCTGCGCATTTGAGATGTCTGGGAGGCTACACTCCGCTGGGATAGTTATCTCTCCTTTAGGGGGTGAGAGGGGGGTGAAGTTTGCACTGAACCTGTCTGCCAGTATGTTGGCAATGTCTGTGGGTTCAGTGATTTTTGTATCATTTTGGACTAATTCTGAGCATATCTGGGAGTTTCCACCCAGGTTCCTAACATAGCTGAAAAAGGCCTTATGATTGTCCTTTGAATCCATGGCAATTTTCTCTCAAAATTGGCCTTAGTTGATTTTATGAGTGCTCGTACTTTTGTACTAATAATGATCAGGGGTGACTTCCCTTTTATGGATTTTGTTCTATCATGTAATAGCTTTCTCCTCTTATTGTAAAGTTTGTTAATGGCTGGGGTCCACCAGACTGGGCGTTTGCCCTTTGTGGAAAGAGTCTTTGTTTTATTTGGGATTGCCTGATCCATGCAGTCCTGGAAGTGTTCATAGAAGGCATTTGTAAGGGCTTCCGCAGCTTGGGTTGTGGTTTCCACTGTCTCAGGGGCCTTGAAGGATACCACACCAGTCTTGAGTAGTGTGAAGTTTGCTTTAGAGAAGTTCTTCACTGTGGTCTTTTGTTTGGGGTGCGGGATGTGGATTTCCAGTGAGATTAGTTTATGATCAGATCTCACCAATGAGGGATATACTTCTGGTGTGGAACATTTTGTCCCCATGTTTGTGATAATGAGATCTAGTATATTTTCTCCTCTCGTGGGAACATTGACTAGCTGTTCCATGGCATTTGAATTTATGAACTCCAGGAACCGTTGGGCTAGAAAGTTAGGGCTTGAGTAATGTTCCCAGTCTATATTCGGGTAGTTGAAGTCACCCAATATGATGGTGTTTGGAGATACATTTATACCCTCCAGTGTCTTCAGGAAGGCTGCGTGGGGTTCCTGAGTTTGAGAGGGTGGCCTGTAGCATGCTACAATTTGTAGAGCAGTTTTGCCTATGGTTAGTTGCACCTGGATGGTTTCCGACGCTTCGTGCGTTGCCACCAACCTGGTGGTGTGGGTATCCTTTATGAATATGGATACACCACTCCTTTTGTGGTGTGGTCCGGGTTTTGGGGCCGGAACGCATGATATGAGGTAAAACCTGATAGTGCCGGGGTACTCTCAGGAGCCTTGAACCAGGTTTCAGTTACAGCACAGACATCGATGTTCTCCATACTGAGAAGGGCCTCGAGTGCGTGCATTTTGAGATTTAGACTTCTGGCATTGAGCAGCATTACCCTCAGTTTCTTCCCATTTTTGTTTTCTAGGGTGGTAGGTTTAGAATTTGAGCCTTGCCTAAAAAAGGCACTATGGGGGTGGCAGGAGCCTTAGCCAATATCCGGAATCCCAGTGGTGACAGGTGCAAGCCATCCCTTGCGAAGCAGCGTGGCTTGTCAAGCATGTCATCCCAGGCAGACAGACACTGGATCCCCTTTGAATGACACCAGACATTAAGCCAATTGTTAAAGCTGATCATCTTGTCTCTATATTGTGGCATCATTCTTGGTAAAGGAAGGATACTGCTCAGGGTTAGGGTCATACCTGCCTGGGCTACATAATCAGAGAGCTCCTCTATGTCTCTTTTCATGTAGTCCAGGGAGGTGCGTCTCTGCCCGATAGGCAGCTTACTGTGACCCTCTCCTTGTTCAGCCTGGTGAGTGGGACGTCAGTGTGTCTGACTATGGAGTCACCTATGACAAGTATGTTTGGTGTTGTATTTGGCTTTAAGGGCTGTGACTGCTTTGCACACTGCTTTTGTGGTTTATGTGTTGCTTGTGGGGTGTCTTGAGGTAGCAGTTGTTTGGGTGTCTGCTTTGGAGGCCTCTGCTGTTTAGGTAAATTTTTACTCAGAGCCTCCGAGTATGTCTTTGTGTGTTTATGTGTTTGATTCAGTGGTGTGGTAGCATTATGTGAGGCTGGTTTTGTGGTGTGTGTAGTTGCCTTCTCCACCTGTCTGGTCTTGCCAGTCCTGAGTTGAGAGAGCTCAGCCTCCAGTTTGGCTAAATAGCTGCATCTCTCGCAAGTATTTGTGTTATGTGGGAGGAGGAGAGGATTGTCTGTGTACATGAGGCAGTTATAACATTGCCTCAAGATTCCCAGATTCACCAGCTGGACCGGAGAGGAGATTGACAACTGACCTTTGGACATGCTAGAATAATATTGGGAATTCCTTAATAATTGAAAACAAGGGCCAGTGGGGAGTGAGGGTGTAGTGCTTTTAATTTTTAGTGCTGACTTATATAATTGCTTTAGTGAGCAAGTGCCAGGTAACTTGAGTGCAATGTATTACAAGTAACTAAATGCAAAAACGACAAACAGTAACTTTCTTTCAAGTGAAACAAGGAAATAAGTGCAGTAAGCAATGCAGATATCACTAGTGATCCACAGAAGCGCTGAGAAGCTGAGTATTAGGTGGAATTAGCTTCCAGGGAAATAACAAGCAAACAAACAACAAGCATATAAACAAAGCTAGATTCAGCAGGCCTGGATCTAGTCTATGCTAGAGCAAACAAGGTGTACCAATTTCAGTAAGATACAGTTCAAATATTCAGGCACTATAAACCTTTAACCAGAAATTCCCAGCTCGGAAGGGCAGAGTCCAGCCTCTTCTCCCACAAGAGTGCAGACCACGAACCTTCTTAATGTAAAATAACTGGCCTGAAGCCCAAGATATATATATATATATATATATATATATATATATATATATATATGTACACATATGCATATATATAATACAGATAGAAAGGGCAATAGAGGGATATATGGTGATATAGATGGATTCAGCGATATCTGCAAATATGATAGATAGTTCAACGACATTCATAACATCTTGGAGGTACAAATAAATAGGATACCTCCAACCATGGAATGTGTAACATACCGACATGCGTAACCATGAGGCTGAAAGACCGATAGAACACAGTACCAGAACAGTACATCCGCAAGTAATAGTATGATGATATGAAGGGATGGTTAGTCACCGCTGACGGTGTCGCGGTCCACGTAGGTACTGTGTTCAACCGTGTCTGTGAGTGCCGTAGTCTATGTAAGTGTGCGTTGAGGGTGCCGTGTGCATTTCTGTGTGACTGTAATGTGTGTGTGTGTCCGCAACATGTGTATGTTGGTGCCAAGTCAGAGGCAGACCAGTATGGTAGGTGTGGGTATAGCTAGCCGTAGGCATACGGTTACTACCTGTACCACAGTAGGAGGGACATCCCCACCCTGGGCAGGTGTGTCCTGACACAAAACAATACAAAGGGCAAATGTCCGAGATGGTAGGACATAAATATGTCCCATATATAATGTAACAGTCATATTTAATAGTTATGCCTGTA